>NW_005842661.1:271714-287272 GCF_000455745.1 Alligator sinensis | reverse complement strand
AATAATGACTCCAAGATCCTTTTCTGTCTCTGCACTGATGAGAAGGGAGTTCCCCAGCCTGTAGGTATGCTGCTGGTTCTTCCTCCCCAGGTGCAGCACCTTGCACTTGTCAGTGTTGAAACCCATCTTGTTCTCATCCGCCCACTCCTGTAACCTGTCTAGGTCCAATTGCAACCTATTCCTCCCTTCTAGCGTGCCCACTTCCCCCCACATCTTAGTATTGTCAGCAAATTTGAACAGGGTGCTTTTTACCCCCTCATCCAAGTCACTGATGAAGATGTTGAACAGTGTGGGTCCGAGGACCAAGTCCTGGGGGACCCCACTGCCCACATCTCTCCAAGTTGAAAATGACCCATCCACCACCACTCTCTGGGTGCGGCCCTCCAGCCAGTTAGTGACCCATTTGACTGTGTAGGTGTCAAACCCACAGTCTCCTAGCTTTTTAATGAGAATGGGGTGAGAGACAGTGTCAAAGGCCTTCCTGAAGTCCACTGCTACCCCTGCGTCTAAGGATTTTGTGATGTGGTCATAGAAGGCCACCAGGTTGGTCTGACAGGACCTGCCTCTAATGAACCCATGTTGATTGCCCCTAAGCATAACCTCCCCTGCTGGCCCCTCGTGGACATGCGCCAGGATAATTCTCTCAAAAAGCTTACCCAGGATCAAGGTAAGACTAACTGGCCTATAGCTTCCTGGGTCCTCCTTCCTCCCTTTTTTGAAAATGGGAACCACATTGGCCCTTTTCCAGTCCTCTGACACCACACCAGAGCACCACAAGTGCTCATAAAGCTGTGCCAGGGGTCCCGCAATGACCTCTGCTTAATTCCCTCAGCACCCTGGGGTGGAGATCGTCAGGACCAGCTGATTTGAACATGTCCAGTCCCTCCAGAAGTTCCCTGACTAGATCCTCACTGACCCTAGGGCTGGGTGCACCTCCCCTGGGGCCTGAGGGGGGTCCCGACGGACGGGCTGATCTGGTCCCTGTTCAGGAAAATGGAGTCAAAGAAATTGTTAAATAGGTTAGCTTTGCCACCTGGTGTAACGGCAGATTTCCTAGTGTGTCTTGCAGAGGCCCCACGTTACCCAGTACCTTCTTTTTGCCCCGTATGTACTTAAAAAAGGACTTCTTGTTGTCCTTGATCCAGGTAGCTAGTCCCAGTTCCATCTCTGCCTTGGCCTTCCTGACCACCCCCCTGCAGCCCCGAGCAACCGAGGTATAGTTCTCCCTGGTGATGGCCCCTCCCTTCCATTGGGTGTACGCCTCCCTTTTAGCTAGGAGATGTTCCCATATGCTTTTGGTGAACCATGGGGGCTTTTGCGCCCTCTTGCCCCCTTTGATCCTTGTTGGGATTACCTCCCTTTGGGCTTGGATGATTGTCTTCTTAAGGAACAACCATTGGACACCCGACTCCCCTCCCCTCCGGGACCTCAGTGCCTCCCCAACTATTCTCCATCCCTCATTGAAATCCGCCCTCCTGAAGTCCAGGGCTGCTGCCTTGCTGCAGGCTTGTGCCACCTTTGCCTGGATGTTGGCTGCTTGCCAATGACTACTCTCCTGGATGTTGGCTGCTATCAGATGTGTTTTGTGAGGTTCCTATCAGCAGCCTGTGTTTGCCCACTGGCCTCAAAATGGTCTCATTGCACATCACTAGCGCCTGCCACATTACCACAGGCTAGTTTCCTGCTTATCAGCATTGCTCTGATTACATTGCAGCAGACTCCACCATCCAGCTGGAATCAAATTGGTCCTTGGTCTAACAGCAGAACCATTAAAATGGCAGTGGACTGGCTGTGGTCCAGCCCAGAACACTGAGTATGTATCTGCTGAAGTCATATTTCAGATGCTCTCCTCCTCACAGGAAGTCCCTGCATCCTCAGTAACTGCTATATTGCTACTTTTTGTTCTTGGGTGGCCTGCAGCATTGGGACATGGTGCTTCAAGTCTTGGTCCCTCTAGCCCTGGAAAATGTTTGCCCTTTAGGATAAACTTATCCCAACTAAAGTCTTTACTCTTAATATAGCTAAATGGTTGAAACTTGTAATATACCAGAGGTCAGACAAGATTATCTCATGGCCCCTTCTGGCCTTACTGTCTGTGATGCTTTGAAATGATGAGAAATGCCTCAAGTAGAAAAGTAACTGAACTCCCCAGAGAAAGGATCAAAACAAGAGAGAAACCAATGCAGAGCTAAAGGCAGCAGGACCAAGAGTGCAGGCATCATGGTTCAGTGAAGGGTCTGCAGAAAGTAGCATGAAAGGCGGGTAAGATATGCTCTTACAACTCCAGCAGAACTATAAGAGGAAGCAGGGTAACAAGATCCCTGCCAGTTTCATTTAAAGGGAAATTCCTTTCCAGCCCCTGAAAGTAGTGCTCAGCCTGGCCCGCAGCCTGTGAGAAAAAACACATGAGCCAGACACCACAGAAGAGTGTCTGTACCACATCAGAGCACTGGCCTACTCTGCTTTGTATCCTTTGTCCAGCCCTGACCAATCTCTGAAGCTTCAGAGGAAGAAAAAACAAACTGGAAGCCAAATTATGTACTGGGGGAAAAATTCCTTCCTGAACCCTATAGGTGACAAACTGAAGCCCTGAAGCATGAGATTTCATTCTAAACCTTATTTTAATGATAAAGTGCAAGTGTTTTGAGCATGTTGCAATGCAAGCAAACCTGCTCCCCGCAAGACTTGCAAAAGATGATGATGGGCATGGTAAGTCCCTCACTTCTACTTCTAAGCCATTCCAATGCCTAAGCCAGTAAATTACATCTTATTTCAAGGTTGATTTTGGCTAGTTTCAGCTTTTGGCCATTAAAACTCATTATACTTTTGTCAGCAGAGTTGAAAAGCCTCCCCTCCCCCACCACGAAATATCTTCATATCTCAAAAAAGAGACTGGGACATGACTGAACCTTCTCTTCAGTAGGATCTCTTTATGCCTCACATCACAAAGCTTGTTTTCCAACACCAAATTATTTCTGTGACCTCCTTGAACTCTCTCCACATTGTTCTTGAAGTGTCAGCACCACAGTATTCAAGTAATGGTTTTTCCAATGCAGAGTAAGATTATTTCCTTACTCCTGTTTCATGTTCCCATTTCTATATATCCCTGGATTGGGTTGGTTTTTCTGGCCAAAGCATTGCACTGGCATTTCATGTAGAGGCATTTATCCATGATGATATCCGTAAGTTTATAAGTATCGTCTTTCTCCAAGTCACTATTTTCAAAGTTAGGGTCTCTTATATTCTAAGATTAGCCTGCATTCCTGATGCCCACATTAATTACCTTGCATTTGACTGTATTAAAACACATCAGGCTAGATCCTAGTCCACCTATTAAGTATATGGATTTAGCTACCTAAGCACAATCCTATTTCACCCTGCTTGAGTAACTGAAAAAACAGGTAATGCAAAAGTCAAGTGAATCCTCCTCCTCCTTGGACACATCTACATGAGACACTTTACTGAGCAGTAGACTAATTTACTGCCCAGTAAAGCATTACTGTCCACACACAGGCAGTTACCATGCAGTAACTTAGTATACTGTGCAGTTAGTTTACTACCTGAAAATCCAGGTAGTAACCTAACTGTATAGTAGGTACTGTGCAGCAGCAGACATGTAGACACTGACCAAAAGCAAATTTGCACTGAATTTGCACATTTACTCCTGGTCAGCTCTACTACCAGGGGGCACCCTCAAGCTTGCCCCAGGAGCACAGGGCTTAGAGTTTCTCCAGCCTCGGGAGTGGGATGACTCTTTGCCTGTCCTAGCCTGGCCTTTAAACCCCTGGCATGTCCCCAACGCCCGTGGCACCTGCAGTCTGCTTCTGGCCACTGGGTTCTGCATCAGTGGTACCCAGAACCCAGTGGTGGCCCTCAGGACATATGCCCTCCCAGATTTGTGCATGGGGTGGATGCGGTCTGCTCTCTGTGGGCTCAGGGCTCTCCACTCTGCTGTGTTTTCCTCAGGAGACCCGTGCCAGCCACTAGTAGTAGGGGTGGTGAGTTGTGCTTCCTGCGACCAGGTGGGCAGGGGGTGCGTGACCAGTTTGGTCCCCAACGCAAAGGCAGCAGAGCAGAGAGCCCTGAGCCCATAGTGGGCAGCCCACATTTGCCCTCACCCTGCTTGGTTCAGCTCTGGCCATTGTGGGTGTGGGGGGAAGCAGGGAAGAAAAGCAGGCACACGTGCCACCCGACCCTTGGTAGCAGCAGCACCAGGAGAGAAAGAGGCCCCTTCCCCCACTGGAGTCTAGCTCCCAAGACCTGGGGCCTGGTTGCAGGGGAGGAGTGGCATGATCCATTCATGAATCTATCAGTTAGCTGTATTGTTCTAGAGGAAAAGGCAATCAGGACTCATAGTAAAGATGGTTATTTAGTAAAGATTTAATAAATTCGTTTCAGTATTTAGTAAAGATGATAATTAGACCAACAAGATTTTAGTAAATTAATTTTACTAATTTACTAAATTAATTTTACTAATTTTAGTAAATTAGATTTAGTATTTAGTAAAGATGATAATTAGACCAACAAGATTTTTGCAAAAAAAATTCTTTAATTGCAAGATTTCGGGCACTGGAGAAAAGACTGTATCATGTTTATAATGGGATATGAAGGAGCCTCCAATTTTATGTTTGCCCAGGGCCCCAGTAAATCTTAATCCGCCACTGGCTGCAGGAACCTGCCAAGGCCCAGCAGCAACTAGTATCGCAGTTGGAGACCTTGAAGATTATCCGTCACACTGGCGGCTCATGTTCATCCTGTGATCAACCATAACCCTGAGGTCCCTTTCAGCCATTATACTGCTCAGGACATCTCCTCCTAATCTATATTCATTTCACTGGTTACTTCTCCCCAGATGAAGCAATCTGCATTTATCCTTATTGAACTGCATCCGGTTCTGCTCCGCCCACCTTTGCAGCTTGTCCAGGTCCACTTGGATCTGCATCCTACCCCCGACGTGACCACTTTTCCCCATAACTTAGTATAATCTGCAAACTTGCCCAGTGTGCTTTCCACATCCTCATCTAAATCATTGATAAAGATGCTGAGCAGCACAGAACCAAAGCCTGTGGGAAACCACTGGCCACCTCCCATCAAGAAGATATAGACCCATCCACTAAAATTGTCTGGGTTCAACCCCCTAGCCAGTTCCCCACCCACCTGACCATGGATTCTGCTAGACCACAATCCCCCAGTTTTTTTTTGGTAAGAGCATCATGGGAGACCATATCGAAGGCCCTTTTAAAATCCAAGTATATGACATCAACTACATCTCCCACATCTAAGCGGTTCGTTACTTGAGGGAGATGAAGCTGGTCAGACATGACCTGCTCACAATGAAACCATGTTGGCTATCCTTCAGCATCATGCTTTCTGCCAGTCTCTCACAAATGGACTTCTTGATAAATTTTTTCCAAAATTTTACCGTGTATCGAGGTCAAACTGACAGGCCTATAGTTTCCCAAATTCTCCCTCCTCCTCTTCTTAAAGATTGGTACTACATTGGCCCTTGTCCAGTCTTCTGGGACCTCTCCCAAGCACCATGAGTCTTCAAATACCTTCACCGCAATGACCAGCCAATTCCCTCAGCACTCTTGGGTGTAGTCCATCCAGTCCTGCCAACTTGAAGACATTCAGCTGCTCTAAGTGGTCCCTCACCAGTTCAGCACTGACCATTGGTTGGCAATCACTCACCCCTGCATCTGTCCAGTATCCAAGCAGGTGGGTGACCACCATTTGTATGCAGGAACACCGACACAAAGTATTCGTTAAAGAGTTCAGCTTTCTCCTGACTGTCTATTATCAGCTGTCCCATCCCACTCTGCAAGGGCCCCACATTTCCCTTGGTCTTCCTCCTGCTCCCTATATACCTAAAAAAGGACTTCTTATTGTCCTTGGTTTTGGTTGCCAATCTGATCTTGGTCACCACCCTTGCCTTCCTTATCCTCTTCCTACAAATGAGGGCTATACTTAAGTATTTCTCCATGGTGACTCCCCCTTGTTTCTACAGTCCGTAAGGCTCCTTTGTCTTTTTTAAGTACTCCTTGACTCCTCTGGTAAGCCATTAGAGCTTCCCAGACCCTTTATCACCTTTCCTGCACACAGGAATGGACCTTTTCTGTGCTTTTAGGATCGCTCCTTTGAGGAACGTCTACCATTCCTGAACTCCCTTCCCCTCCAGTCCCTCTTCCCATAGGGTCTCTCCCACTGTTTTCCTAAGCTCATTGAAGTCAGCCTTCCTGAAGTCAAGCACCTCTGCCCAACTGGCTGACTTCCCTGCCCAATGACAGATAGTGAAGTCTACCATCTCATGATCACTATCTCTCAGATTACCCTCAATCTTCAGATCTCCCACCAGGGTGTTCCCTTTTCTAGAAACAGATCCCCCATATTTTGACCCACAGGGTCTTGAGTCGTCCTTGTTTCAAACCAATTTGGGTCTCCAAGGAGGCATATCTCTCCTTTACATAGAGAACTACACTTCCTCCCTTCTTCCCTACCTGATCCCTTCTGTGCAGCCTGTAGCCCTGTATGTATACAGCCCAGTCATGCATGGCATCCCACCAGGTGGGAGGGAGTCTGTGTTTGGGGAGGGAAATAAAGACTTTTGCTGAAAACTGTCCACAGTGATCATGGTGCTGGGAGTGTGTGGTGGGCCTGGGGTCCATGGCCGTCTGACCAAGCACCCTATGGCAGGAGGTGCAGGAGGAGGTAGTCTGCTGGCGCCTCTTGCACCCAGTGCCCTGGCCCCCACTGCCAGGTCACTCAGGGGCTCAGTGGGGTGGGGGGGCATCACTGGTACTGCCACCACAGCTGGCATTCCCACTGCCAGGCATCCTCCACCCACTGCACCTCCTTCGCCCACACCTCACAGAAGAGCTCCCCCCAGGCCTCACAGATGTTATGCAGCACACAGGCTGCAATGATGATGCAGGGGATGTTGACTCTGTGACCTCAAGGCAGGCAGTAAGTGTGTGCCAGCATCCCTTCAGAAGGCTGAAGGCACACTCCACCAGCATGCAGGTCTGGCCCAGGCACCTGTTGAAATGTGTCTGGAGAGGGTTGAGCTAGCTGGTGTACTTGCATGAGCCAGGGCAGGAATGGGTAGACAGGGTCCCTGATGAGGAGGGGGTGAGAGAGTGCGCTCAACCAACTGGAGGTCCAGAACACCTCGTGCAAAGTGCCCACTCTGCACCAGGGCTGGCAGGGTGGAGTTCTGGAAGACCCAGGCATTGTGGACACTACCAGCCCAGCCAGCACTGATGTTTTCTAAGGTACCCCAGTGGCCCACCACAGCCTGAAGCACAACCAAAAGGAAGCCCCACCGGCTGTAGTATGGACAGTCCCCCTAGAGCACTGGCTGGAAAATTGGCTCCGGGGTCGGACCCAGAGGGTAGTAATCGATGGAAGTCACTCATCGTGGTGTCCTGTGACCAGTGGGGTCCCCCAAGGCTCTGTCCTTGGACCCATACTGTTCAACATCTTCATTAATGATGTGGACACGGGAGTCAGAAGCGGACTGGCCAAGTTCGCCGATGACACCAAACTTTGGGGCAAAGCATCCACACCAGAAGACAGGCAGGTGATCCAGGCTGACCTGGACAGGCTCAGCAAGTGAGCGGACGAGAATCTGATGGTGTTCAACGCCGATAAATGCAAGGTTCTCCACCTTGGGAAAAAAAACCCGCAGCATCCTTATAGGCTCGGCATTCTCAAGCAAATCCCGGGATGTCATTCTCCCCCTGTACTCGGCCTTAGTGAGGCCGCAGCTGGAGTACTGTGTCCAGTTTTGGGCTCCACAATTCAAAAAGGATGTGGAGAAGCTTGAGAGAGTCCAGAGAAGAGCCACGCGCATGATCAGAGGTCAGGGAAGCAGACCCTACGATGACAGGCTGAGAGCCCTGGGGCTCTTTAGCCTGGAAAAGCGCAGGCTCAGGGGTGATCTGATGGCCACCTACAAGTTTATCAGGGGTGACCACCAGCATCTGGGGTAACGTTTGTTCACCAGAGCGCCCCAAGGGATGACGAGGTTGAATGGTCACAAACTACTTCAAGATCGTTTCAGCCTGGACATAAGGAAGAACTTCTTTACTGTCCGAGCCAAGGTCTGGAACAGCCTGCCACCAGAGGTGGTTCAAGCGCCTTCATTGAACACCTTCAAGATGAAACTGGATGCTTATCTTGCTGGGATCCTATGACCCCAGCTGACTTCCTGCCCTTTGGGCGGGGGGCTGGACTCGATGATCTTCCGAGGTCCCTTCCAGCCCTGATGTCTATGAAATCTATGAAATCTAAGCAGACAGGTGACAGGGATGTGGATCCCATCTGGAGCCCTGATGCACTGCAGAAAGCCCAGGGTGCAGAATCCTGCTACCACCTCCAGGGATTTGTTAACCCAGAGCATGGTGTGGCCCAGCATGTACTAGAAGGCACCACAGACCTCCAGAATTGACTTCCAGAATGGGGCCTGGGAGTGGAGCAGCCATTGCACACTGTGGGCTCTGCAGAGAGCTGTGCCAGCACGCTGCAGACTGCTCTGGGCCAGAAAAGCAGGTGGTCAGGGAACACCAGGCAGAGCTGCCTTTTAAAGCGTGCCACTGCCCATAGGCAGCTGTAGTCAGAGCCTCCAGCTCCCCCTGGATGCTGAAGGGGAGCAGAGCAGGACAGAAGACCTGGAGCAGGCTATTCCCATAAGGAGCAAATCTGCTCCCAAGAGGCTGCAAGTGTTCAGTAAATTACTGTGCAGTAAAGCCAAATAGCATTAATTGCATGTGTAGACATGTCCCTTGATGTGTTTTTGTGGCTAAATCCTGATTCTAAGATAACAGCATGCTACAGAAGTAGTTGAGTCAATAGTTTTGACTAGGATCCCCAGGTGCAGATACACATAACAACTGAACCATTCCCAAATGTCACAGTCTGGGACCAGTTCACAGATGTTTAAGTGCTGTGGTTCTGACACCAAGAGGTGGGAGTGAGTACCAAGCCCAGCATGCCTCGTAGTGGGTGTATGGTGTGTGTGAGGGAGCTACTTGCCCACAAGCTTTTGGGATCCCACTGAGTGGGTGATCTGAAGTTGGGGATTTTGTCACTTTTCTCCTTTCCCTTCTCTCCTAAATGTGAGTTCAATAAATAGCATACATTTGACTGAAGTTTGCAGTGTGCTTGCAGTTGAGAAGGGGGTGGGACACCATTGGTTGTTAGAAAGGTAGCTTTTATTGAACAAGCAATGCAAGGGAGTTTATTTATAAAAAGTACCAACAAAAGAAAAGAAAAGGACTAGTAAAGTTCTAGCTGCGTACCAAGTGGCCAGTTGCAGCATGGGGGGAATGGGAGCATAAGGAGCAGTATGAAATGCGTGGAAGACTGACCAGATCTTTGTCATGAATTGCTTAGTCTCCACGTCGTAGTGACCCAGTTCACAGTGAATCAGTTCAAAAGAGTACTTAATTTTCCAGGTACATTTTAAACCACTGTAACAGGCTTGTATGCCTGTCTGGTTCAGGTTTAAACTGAATTTAAACCCTTTGGCACACCCTTAGGCACATGGGGCATTTATACACATGCGCTGGGAGTGGGGAGGGGAGGTGCTTTAATTAGACTGGGTCCAAGAGCCACTCTAATTAAAGCGCCTGGAGCATCTCATGTATCAGTACCCCCATGCTTCAAAATGGCAGTGGGGGTGCTTTATCTAAAGCTTGTCAAATAAGCTTTAGATAAAGCTTCCCTGCCACCATTTTGAAGTGTGGGGGCGCTGATACACGAAACATGGGCGGCTGCTGGGGTGTGGTAATTGGAATTACAGCATGTCAAAGTAGCCTCTCTGCTCATGTATAGGCACCCCTAAGGTCCACTTGAGCACCTAATACGTAGAAAAGGATCTGACCTACCCTGTTTGACTGTGATCATTTAACCAAGTGATTAAGATCACTCTTTAACAGGTCCGTGTCCTCCTTATCATATTCTAGCCCACTAGTTTTTCTGTTATCTGCAAACTTTACAAGCAAAGATTGTATACCATCTAGATTGATAAAAATAATAAATGGTATGGAATTAAGAACAGCTATGTGAAGGACTGCAACCAGTAAGTAACACTCACTGAAATCGCATTAACAACTACATTTTGAAACAGATCGCTGAACCTGTTTTTAATCCATCTCGTGTGTTTCCCCCGTTAATTTGATCTCACACCGGCTTTTTAATCAAAATGTAATGTAAAACCAAGTATACTGACTTAGAGAAATCTAGGCATAGTATCTACTTGCCTTTATTAGCTGAACTTGTATGCTTGTCAAGAGAAAGGCAACAGATTTGTTTGAAAAGACTTAACTTTCAGGATAACATGTTGAGTCATGAAATATGTATATTTTTGGCCTCTGATTCTTTATCCATAGACTACAGAATCTGCTGCATGATGTTAACTATGTCAGGCTTACAGGACCGTTAGGTCATACCATTTATTCTTTTTAAATATTAGAAAACTTTTGCAAACACCCAATCCTTTGGAATTTCACTAATTTTCCAAGACTTATTAAAAGTCAATATTAGTGTTTGAGAGAGAGATAGTTAGTTACTTTCAAATTCTTGTGTGTAATTTATTCAGGCCAGTTGATCTGGAAAAAAGCAATGCTTATTTTAGAATACTGTGCCTCACATCCTTCTTTTTTACAGCTGGTAAATTTTCCATTTTGTAGGCTGCCCTTTACCTTGTTCCAAATCAGAATAGAGTAACTAACTAAACACTTCTGCTTTTTCTATATCACATTAAAATGTTACCACCTACACCTAACCTAGGAACCTAACCTAGGTTAGGGATTTTTTTCCCCTAACATATTTTAAAATGCTATCTTATTATCATTAACTTTATTGTCTAGTGATATCTCCTTGATTCCTTTGGCTTCCCTTATCAAACATCTACATATTTTAATTTCTAAGATATATTCATTGCCAGTTACTTCTATTTTTCCCATCCTTTATATACCTTTTTATTATTATTGCTGTTTTCCTTCTCTTTTGAATCAAAGTGGGTTCCCATCTGCTATTACTGTTTTGGGTCTGTAGAATCATGGCTGTGTGATCATCCACGAAATGCCCTTTAACAAGTCTGAGTTTTTGTTAACACTTTCTACTTCAAATTTATGCGCCTGGTCAGTTATGCCAACTATTGCTTTGAGCTTTGGAAAATTGGTCTTTTTAGTGTTCAAAGTAAACATTTTTCTGGTGGTGCCATATTCTGTTTGCACAAAGTAAATTTAAGGCCATGGGATGCATTGGTCCCAAAATAAGCATTATTTTTTAGATTAGCAATTAGCCCTTATTTGTCTGCAAGATTGAGGTCCAGTATTTGTTGACTCCATGATTGTGAGGCTGCCTGTGCTGCTGTCTCCAAGTTCTATGCAAGTCGTTTCAGAGGCTTCACACCAGTCAATCTGCTGCTTTGGTGAATACTTTTGCCCAGTTCTGTTCCCACCACTCACAAGAAATCCAGCTGGAGTCAGCAGGCCAGATTTTGCTCCCGTCAAAGTCAATGGAACTGTTGGTGTAAGGCAAGTAGGATTTGGCTTTTTAAGTTAGTGGGCCCATTAGGACTTACTCTGTTTAACGTTTTCAGGCTGCACAGATAAGGATAAGAATAATAAGTTATTATCAGGTGCAATAAGAACAGGAGATCTTTCATTCTGTAGCCCATCCCTGGCCCCTGTGACATGTCACTGCCCTCTAATATTAGGACTGCTTCCAGGTGGAATGAATATCCCCACACATTCAATGGCTACTAAAAGCAAAGTCCAGGGTGAAGGTTCATATATTGCAGGGGTGCACAATTCAGCCTTTATGGAGAATTATTTGCAAGGTCCCCTTCCTAGTGGAAGGCCACCATGAGTGGGATCTGCTGTGAGAAGTGAGATGTTTGCAAGCAAGAAACTGGATCATACCGAAGACACATTCAGGTTAATAGATTGATGGATATTGGGGTTGAAAGGGACCTCAGCAGAACATGGAGTTTGACCTCCTGCCCCAGGCAGGAAAGAGTGCTGGGGTCAGAGACCCCAGTCAGGTGCTTGTCCAGTCTCCTCTTAAAGACCCTCAAGGTAAGGGAGAGCACCACCCCCCTTGGAAGCCCATTCCAGATTCTGGCAACCCTAACCGTAAAGAAGTTCTTCCTGATGTCTAACCTAAATCTGCTCTCCATCAGTTTGTGGCCGTTATTTCTAGCTACTCCAAGGGGTACCCTGATAAACAAAGTATCTCCTATCCCTTGCTGCGTCCCCCTGCGATTAATTTGTAGATCCTCACTCAGCCTTCTCTTGTGGATGCTGAAGAGATTCAGGTCCCTCAATCTCTCCTTGTAGGGCCTTACCTGCAGGCCCCTAACCATACAAGTGGCCCTCCTCTGGACCCTCTCAAGGTTATCCACATCCCTCTTAAAGTGCAGTGCCCAAAACTGGACACAGTACTCCAGCTGTGGCCTCACCAGTGCCACATAGAGGGGAAGTAACTGCACCTGCTAATGCATGATAAAGTGCAGTTAGCTTTGCTGATCACTTCATCACATTGATGACTATGTTCATCTTGGAGTCAACTATGACTCGGAGATCCCTTTCTGCTACAGTGCTGCTGAGAGGGTCCTCCCCCAGCCTGTAAGTGTGTTGGTGATTCCTTCTCCATACGGGCAGTACTTTGCATTTGTCCTTGTTAAATTGGATCCTATTCTGCTCTGCCCACTTGTCCAAACTGTCCAGATCTATCTGGATCCACTCCCTGCCCACTAGTGTGTTTACTTTACCCCATAATTTGGTGACATCCGTGAATTTGGACAGAGTGCTCTGCACGCTGTCATCCAAGTCACTGATGAAAACATTGAACAGCACTGGTCTAAGAACCAAACCTTGGGGAACTCCACTGCCCACATCTTTCCAGGTCGATGCCAACACGGCCGCCACCACCCTCTGGGTGCATCCCATTAGCCAATTTGCCACCCACCTGACCGTGTAATCATTGACATCACAGCCACTCAGTTTATCTATGAGAATAGGATGAGATATTGTATCAAAGGCCTTCTTAAAATCCAGGTAGATGACATCTACATTGTTCCCTGCATCTAAGCATTTTGTGACCTGGTCATAAAAAGAAGCAAGGTTAGTTAGCCAGGATCTACCTGCTATGAACCTGTGCTAATTGCCTGTCAGCGTTGTATTTCCTGCTGGACTCCCACAAATGTGATCCTTATAATTTTTTCAAAGGTTTTCCCAAGGATAGAGGTGAGGCTAACTGGTCTATAGTTACCTGGATCCTCTTTCCTCCCTTTCTTGAAAATAGGGACCACACTGGCCCTTTTCCAATCCTCTGGGACCTGACCTGAGCACCATAATTGCTCAGATAGCTGTGCCAGTGGTTCTCCTATGACACTGGACAATTCCTTCAGCACCCTTGGATGAAGATCATACGGGCTGACTGACTTAAATACATCCAGCCCCTCCATGTGTCCCTTTACTAAGTCAATGCTAACAGTTGGTAGGCTGGTTTCCCTCCTGTGCTCATCTAGAAGGACTTTTTGTTGTCTTTAATTTTCATTTCCAGCCTAAGTTCCATAGCAGTTTTGGCCTTTCTGACTGCCTCCCCACAGGTGCGAGCCTGTACTCACTCATGATACGGTCTGGACTACTCCTGGCCACACCATTTGTGCCCACATGGATGAGGACCATGGGATAGTAATCAGTGGGCTGAATGAGCTCAAGTATCCTTGTAGCAACGTCCCAGATCCAGGCTCTTGATAGGCAGCACACCTCCCTTGCCATGGGATCCAGATGACAGATGGCTCCCTCCATTCCTCTCAGGAAGAAGTTGCCCACCACAATGACTCGGTGTCTCTTCCTCCGGCTGTCTGGTTGTCCCTCAGCCTGCATGGTGGTGGATGTGGATATGACTTCCTCTACTGCCCTTCCTTTCAGTGCCGCCAGGGCCTCATACCTGTTCCCCAGTTGCACTGGGTGGGTTGTCTCAGCAGTACGATGCCTGGCTCTGGAGGTGACCATCTTCCATACATCTGCATCGGGTCTCTCCCATGTTGTCTCACCTCTAGGTGATCAGGTCTGTAAGGAATGAAAGTACCCATCAATCTCATCCTCTGCAGCCCTGATCCCACGCAGCCTGCTAACCTCTGCCTGGAGTCCCCCGAAGGGGCTGCCATCCCTGCAGCTTTCACCCTGCTGCACCTTAACACACACAGTATCATCCATGTCATGAGTTTTGCTTGTCCGCATCTTGAGGTGCAGTTCCCCCCAAACCCCTGCACCGATCTTCTTGAAACTTGGCAGGCTTTGTGGCCTCACCAGGGGCTAGTACCCCTGCAGTTTTCACCTTCCTGTGGTGTAACATATACACATGACATGAGTTTTGCTTTCAGGAATTTTGGGTGCAGTTCCCACTGAACCTCTGCACCGATCTTCTTTAGACTTGGTAGAATTCATGCTCTCAGCAGAGGCTACCATCCCTGAAAGTTTCATCCAAATCAGACAAAAAACAACGATGTTATAGCTATTTCATTGATTCCCCATTATACTCTGTGGCCAAATCACCAAATTGGCTCTGAATCTTTTCCAAAGCATTTCGGAAGCTCTGAATCGATTTGGAAAGCCTCAAGCTTCCAGCAATTCAATTCAGATTCATAGATTTGGCCTCCAAATCATCCAAATCATCTCCGAATCTGAATCATGATCTGAAGCTTTGCACAGCCCTACTGAGCACCAAGTCCTTACCGGCATAGTAAAACTCCTCCTCTTCCATATACACAAAGTCTTTGTCCGAGGCCTCTGATGCCTAGCGTCTTGGGCTCCTCCTGTGTGCCCTTCTGTGTGAACTCCCATGCAAACTTCAGCACGCCCCTGAAGAGTGCACCTGTTTGCCCAGCCTGTTCTTACAGCTCCCATCCAGCTCAGCTATATGAAAACAGGAGGGTGGAAAAAAAACCCTTCCCAATCCCCTACAGCTGTCCTGGTTTCTTGCCCCTCATCCTCACTCTCCCCAGCTTACCTGCTTGTAGGTTCCTCATCCGCCACTCAGACCTCTCCGCTCGGTGTGGTTGCGGGGAGCCAAGAGCAGAAGTTAGTGAGTCACAGCAAGGATGCAGGACTCTCTTGAGCTTTTTTGTTTAAACAAGTGGCTTAATAAAGAATTATAGCGGGCTACTGGGCTGCCAGCATATGGCTATAGAAGGTCTGTAGCAGGATCACAGTCAGAAACACTTGAACCTGAAGTACCTTCAACTGTTCCGTGAGCATGAATCCTGGGAAAGACCACAGCAGTGAAGGGCCAGTAAGAGCCATAATATCTCCCTGTGGCAGCATCCTTCTAGACTGCAGGACCTCCATGGATCCACAGATCCAAAATAATTGATTGGCCTCCAAGAGGGAATCGTCCACACAGGCTCTTTGCCCCACAGACAAGATCAATTTAGAGGAGGTAAGATCTGGTCCATGGGATCTCATCTGGACCTGAAGAATGGCAGATCTGCAGGTGTTCTCATTGACTAGGTCTGTGTTCAGGTGTCTGGTAAGGGAAAGA
>NW_005842661.1:262182-271683 GCF_000455745.1 Alligator sinensis | reverse complement strand
ATAAATGGAGGTGACCACACATGCTGATGGGCTGAGGCTGATAAAGGAAGGAAGCAAAGCCTTGAAAGGTGCTCTGTATGGACTTGGAGCTGAGGTGCTGAAGAAACTGGAGCTCTCTGCAATGCTGCTGGAAGTATAGAGAGAGACACTGTGGGAGGAGGTGGAGGTGACGGGGGCAGTACCTTTTCAATAGAGGAGAGCAGGTGGGGCTCCCTGCTGTCCATAGAGTCAGAGGGAGTGGGGAGACCCTGTGGCTGGTATCTGAGCTGAATCCAAGACATAGCCACTTTCCTATCACATATTATTTCAGATAATCTCTATCAGCAGAGTTGCCGTAGCACTAAGTGGTGACTCATGGAATAAGAACACACAGTTCTGTGGGACCAGAGGGTTAAGGGAGACAACAGCAGTCTGAGATTTATTCCACCAAGCATCTGAAAGCAGATCCAAGGAATGTTTATTATTTTTCCTATGTGGCAGGGAATAAAGCACAATTGTGTCTAATTTGGAACTGCTGGCATCTCTGCACACAGCCTTCTCTGCTAAGATAGTATCCATGACCAGCCCTCCCCTCCTCAGAATCTTAAATCAGAGCTGCCTCATTGTAGTCTGTGCCTCAGAGGAAAGGAGGATTTATGGAGTGAGTCCGTGCCAAGCCGAAAAGGTCAGAGCACAGCAGCACCTGTCATGCACACCCGCCCTGGGAGACAGCGCTGGAGTGTTTGGTAATGGCTTCCTGGCACACAGTTAGACAATGGGACATTTCATCCTTCACTAAGGTCAGTTAATCACACTTCAAATACACATCCAACTGCCTGGCCAGCAGGTGAGGCATGAGCCATGCATGGTGGGACTAGCAGGCTTCCTGACCCACAGGACTGTGATGTGTGGTGACTCCTGGCATACAAGCACCAGGAGTACTGGCTGGCAGTCAGCTGGGAGCCCCTAAAGATGATGGGGCAAACCCTTTGCACTAATCCGAGCCCAGCAGCTGCCTGTCTGCCCCTTCCACCTGCAGGGGGTGTTGGGAGTATGAGAGCTCAGCCGGGGAGGGCTGTTAGTGACCTAAACTGCATCATACCTTGAGCTGAGCTGCAGGTATAGGTCTTCTGGGGCTGGACTCTAGAGAGGGACAGCCTACAGCTGCTAGGCCAGCACAGTCACCATCTCCAAGAGAGCCAGAGGCATTGGGAAGCACAAGTCCTGCACACCAGCACTGTGTATGTGTGAAGAGGAGAGCTGAAAGGCCTGGCACAGGGCCTATACTCAACACATCTGCAGGACGCTGGGAAGTGATGAGGTTGTGCTGGTCTCTATTACCAGCCAGGCTGGGGCCCCCAGCGCTGCAAACTATGAGCTGAGAGTAAGGGAGACGCCCAGCCTGTGACCCAGAGACAGAATAATTCAGCCTGCCTTTCCCAGGCTGGGAATTGTGGGAAGGAAATGAATGTGTTTACGATGTGAGAAAGACGGAGCTGGAGTGGGGCTGCTTTATTCGCAGGTCTGGAACAACTGACTCGGCAAGGCTTGTGCTGACATCCCCCTGGCTCACTCCACATGCCGGCTCAGCACTCCACCCCCTCACCATGCCTCTGCCCTTCTCCTTCCAGTCCGTCCCAGTCCCAGTCCCTCGCTCCTGAGATGACTTGCTCCTTCCCTGTTTCTTTCTCACACTTCTATCTCCCCCACCTCAATCCATGACCCCACTACCCAAGAATAACAGACTTGTGATTGCCTGTCACACCCCCTGACTGGGTCAACCTCCTGGAAGTTAAGGTACTTGATAAGATATGGATGTTGAGGATCAACTGTGTCCATAGCAAGGCTACAGGACAGGCAGGGCTGGCCCTCAGGGAAGACAATTCCACAGACTAACTGTGATGGGCACATGGGGGATTACCTGCTTTGAGCTCCAGACTGACTAGAGTCCGCATTCTTACCCCTCCAGGTCCCACTGCTCAAAGCTGGGTGCCCATTTCCCCTAGGCTCCCACAGGAATCCCCAGCAGCAAAATTTTCAGCCACTGCTTCACTGCTTTTTGTAGATCAATCCAATTAACAAAAATAGAGCACTCCTGATACAGTTCAGGTGATAGCTGATGTAAAGACAGCTCTTCTGGACAAACTGCAACTTGAATCATGATGAAAAGAATCAGCAAAGGCACTTCCAGATCCTTCAAGGTGCACGCAAAGGCTAGAAAGACTGGATCTCCCATTTTCTGGGCTAGTGCTCTAACCACTAAGATATTGGGCTAAATTATGGGAGGACCTTCCTCCTTTGGCCTCTGGTCATGAGACTTTTGCACATGTCCTCACACTGTACATGGAATCTGATCACAAATTCTATGCAAAGGCCAAAAACAGCAATTCCACAGATGCTTAACTGCCATTAGGGTGTGCAAAATAAAATAGGATTTGGTCCTTAGTAGCTCATGGGGTCAGGTCCTTTATGAACCAGCAATGTTTCTCTTATGAAATTCATGCAGAACTGAAGAAGTCCTACAACAAGCAAGTAATGTGAACATGAGGCTCACTTTCAAAAACAAAAAGCAAAATCCACCCAATCCCAACCACCCAGGCATTTCATTGCAGTCCTCCATCGAATAATGAGATAAAAACTATGAGAAAACACATCTTGAAATACTGTAAATCAGGACTGTTCAACTGGCAGCCCTCAGGCTATGAGACCTACAAAGGGTTAACGTGCAGCCCCCAAGCTCTCACCTGGCTGCTGCTCAAATCACTCTGGCTCCAGTAGACAGGTTCCCCCATCCCTCCTCCAGATGCCACTTCCTGCCTTTGACTCAGGGAGCAGGGCAATGCAGCATCGTGGGGACCTGAGGATGATTCCAGGGCCACACCTGGTCAGGAGGAAATTGGGCCACATACACCAGGGGTGGGAGAGAAGGAATCATGTCCACAAGGTGTAGCAGTGAGGGGTGGCCACACTGGTACACTTTGCAGGGTCAGGGGGAAATCATGCTTGCACACTAGCCTGGCACAGTGTGGGGAAGAAGGGGTGCCTTGGGCATACAGTGCAGGGCAGGGTGGCAACCATGTGGCATGCCTGGTGCAGCCCATGCAGCCCCCCAGGGACGTGGCACCCAGGGACTTAGAAGTTGGACAGCCCAGCCATAGATAAAATGGGAGAGTTGGGCAGTTGGTGTTTGTTAAGAACAACCGTTGCTTAGTAAACCTGACTGTTTTTTTGGGAACAATTACAGGTCCAGCGTATCAGCACTTAATAAATTACAACTGTATTTTGATGCAGTGTTTGATACATCTCCTGAAAATCTGCAATTAAGATAAATTTCATTGGCTTCAGTAGTGCCACAGAAACTGAAAAAAAGGTGAATGGCCTGGGGTAAGGATAAATGTCAATGCCAGGTAAATAATGCCTGCTGGGTAGGGCAACTGCTGTTTTTGTCTGTGTCATTTTCATTAATGGTCTGGAAGAGGGACTGAAGAGTCCATTGGTGAATCACGTGGATACTTTTACCATGGGAAGGGCTGAGAACATTGGGAAGGACAGTGAAGAAAGGAGAGCAGGAGAAAGCAAGGAAGATTAAAACCACACACTGAAAAAAAAAACCAAAGCAAGCTTCTATTTGGAAAATTCAGCTAATCCATTGTGGGGAAATAATCTTAAATCAATTCCATGGGAGGGAAAAACCTGGAAACCACAATGCAGTGAAACTTAAGAATGTGAGTGGACAACAAAAGAAAAATGAGTTTGCAACGTGATATGGCAGCAGAACTGACCAGCATGAGTTGGGGCTGTGCTCAGAAGCACTGTATCTTGGATCAGAGATCTGATAGACCTTTTGTAAAATGTTCTAGTGCAACATCACCTAAAAAATTACGTGCAGTTCTGAGCACCCTGTTAGCAGAATAATGTTGACTAGTTGGAATGTGTTCAGTGAAGAGCAACAAAAACAGTCATCAGGATTGATTTAGGAGATGTGCCAAGAGCTGAATCAGTCCATTTTGGCTGAGTGATGACAATAGGGTGATATGATAATAAGGAGCAAATGCCAGGGTGTTGGATGTCTTAGGGTGATCAAAGGTATGGAACATCAAGGTGGCAAAATTTACAGACGCTAGAAAATGATTTTAGTTAGTTAAGTCTTTGGAAAACTTCTGCTCTAACCTAGCTAGATGAATGGACCACACAATGGCAGTGTGTGAACAAATGAAACACTATATCCATTGGAAGAAGCAATCATTCCACATACACAAGTGTAGCATAGCAGCTTAGGAAAGCAACTTGTCATAATCACCAGAGACAAGCCCACAGAGATATAGCTCAGTGTGCAGCAACACTCACACAACAAGAGGTTAGGGAGCATAAATAATGCTGGAAGTACTGTAATTCCAGCATTGAGATCATCGCTTCAACACTGCCTGGAAAAATGTACCCAGACCCGCCCCCTTCCTCTCAAAGTGGCTAGTGCAAAAGTAGAGGACAGAGGGTTCAAAAACAACAACAAAAAGTTAATGGTATAAAACTTCCTTTAAGGAGGCAGGACATGAATGGACTGAGATTTACTCCACTGAAGAGGAGACTGAGCCAATATGGAGGGAGACACCAGGGCTGTGCCATATTTAAAACTGGCAAAATTTCTATTTAACGCTGCAATTTGCATCCTCTATAAAATCCCAAAGTAAAGTCAGATCAGCTCCAGAGCTGGTAGGTCAGGGCGGATATCAGGGTGGAGACTGTTGGAGAAGTCTCAAATCAGTTGAACAAGAGATTTCCAAAGTGAACCCCTGAAAATGTGTTGTTTATAACTACATGAAGTGCTTCAACTGCTATTTTTCACAGAGCAACAGAAGAGGTGAGAGCCTGGGGCAGAGTTCCTGGGTAAAATCACGGATGTAATAAATCACGTTTGCCCACCCTAAGATGGCTTGTCCCCATGTTCCTGTGGCTGATTGGCTATCCTGTCCTTGATTTCCAATGTTGAACATGACACAGGATGCTGGAAGCTGATCAGCTATTTAAGAGACTTGCAAGGAAGCAGTAGCAGTTTGCCGTGTGTTTTCCATCCTGATCCTGCCTCTTGCTGATATTCATCCCCACCAGTCTGAACCAGTGCCCATGACTCTTGGTCTTTCCTCTTGTCTGATATCTGGCCTGCACATGCTGAGGCAGCAGCTACAACTCCAGATTTGTCTCTTGTCTGACACTTGGCTGTGAATTAGAGTGCACACCTATTGAGACCACCACAATCCATGACTTGTAAGAGGAAATCTGCTAGTACCAAAGTGAAAGGAGGTCAGATATAACCCGGGGTGGAGTCCCAGCACCATCAGTGACTTGTTGGGCCTCATTACAGACCTTCCAAATCTCCCAGACCATTTCATATCAGTAATTCTCAATGGCTGAAGGTCCCATGTCTGCCATCTTGTTGTTTCCTAGAAAACTTAGATCCATTGTCTCTGGGCACTAGGGTGACCACCCATCTCTAATTGGGCAAGACAGTCCCACAATGGGAGCCTCAAGTCCCAGTCCTGAGCTGCACGACTCCAGGACAGCATTTGTCCCAGATTCACAGCATGTGCATGGATCAGGAAATTACAGATTTTCCTTTGCTGACTGGCAACATTCCAGTCTGCAAGGGGTCCTACATGCATGTGCCTTCCTGCACAAATGCACATGGCCAGAAAATACAGCCAGGAAGTGTGGAGAGCAGCTCCCTTCAGGTAAGACTATGGGGGGAGAGGGGAGGGGGGGGCAGAAGAGGGGGCATATTGAGGCCCCCACAGTGAGGGAAGGAGTGGGGCAGGGACCAGGGGCACTGCCCGGCCAGAGCAGTGCATGGGGCTGGGGTGGGGAGCAGGACAGAGCCATGAGCAGCTTTTCCATGGGACATGGGGAAATGGGGGTGCACATGGGGTGGGGCACATGCCCAGATTTGTGCATGTGGTAAAAGCAGATTTGGGGCTCCCCACCTAGCTGCCCTGCCCCCAGGGGCCCTGTCGGGCAGGTAGTACCTTGCAGCGGTGGCAGCAGTGGGGAGCTGTGCCCCTTTGCCAGGAGGAGAACTGGGGCTGGGGGGAAAATGGCACACTCTCTTCTCCCCTGGTCATAACACTGAGAATGTCTATGCGAGACACTACTGCACAGTCATTACTGCACATTTATTTAGTATTTGTATTAGCAAGTACTAAATAAATGCGCAGTAACTGGAGTTACTGTGTAGTAGTGCCAGCAAACATCTTTTAAGTGAAGCTACTGTGCAGTAGCCTAATAATACCACACACGGGCATTATCACTGTCTCCGTGCTCCGATGCGCTACTGCGCAGTATTATTTGGCTACTGCGCAGTCAGCATCTCGTGAGCATCTTGATATGCCTACTGAGTCTAAAGCAAGCCCTAATCTCTAGGGCTAGCATCAACAACAGCACTGGCTCCACTCCCTTTTTCTGCCAGCACCATGACAGCGCCATCAGCACTTTGGTGCATCAGCTATAGTCACACCTGCCAACAATTCAGTGCCAGGGCTGGGCACCCTCTCAGGATGCCATGCCCATATGTCCAGCCTCAAAAGGAAGTTGTCCCAGGCTGTGAGAGAAGAGGCTGAGGCTTGCCTCTAGTACATACCTCTGATCTCTTCCAGAGCCTCAGTAAATCTCTCATGTGGCAAAAGCATGAATTATTATTGATTCTGCTTGTCTGCTTTGTTCAAGATTCCTGCCTAGAAGGACTGTACAAATTCCGGCAAGATTAAACAAACCTTGAATTGGAGCAGGCAGGTTCCGGGAATCTCAGGAAGATGCTTGTGATTAAGGGAAAGTGTCACAAACATTGCAGATCAAAAAGCAGAGATTTATTAAATATTTGGGAGATTTTGTAAACATCCCAGTTGTTAAGGAACATGGCAGGCAAATATTGCATTCATAGGAGAGGGAAAATAGTGCTTGCCGGTGCACACGCAGAGAAGCTAATACTCAGAGCTACAAGTGCTCCACATGTGTTTTGTGCATACAGCTCAGCTCTTCCAAGCTGCCTCAAATTTCAGACACCAGCTTTTAACTCTTTGCTCCCTGCAGAGCTGAGGAGAACCCCACCTAACAGGCAGACCATTGAGCTGGGTCAGTCCTGCTCACAGCTCCCATCTTCAGGGTGGCTGAGCCTGGTACCCTGACTGAGGTATGTGAGTAAGGTTTCAGGATCTGAATTGACAAATGCCTCACCTCTGCTCCATCTCCCCTTCTACTAACCAGCAGGCTTCTTGCTTCTATTAAATGCTTTGCCTTTTTCCTATTCCCTGCCTCTTCTGCAGCACCTGTATTTCTCCCCATCCCTCTCCCTATGCTCTCTTCCCTTCTCAGCCCCAGTTTCACACACCCGCCCCCACTCCCCTTTGTCTTCCCTGCTGGCTCCTTACATTACATTACCCATGGAAAGAATAGAATCACTTTCTGGAGACACACAGACACCTCCTTATTCTTATAATGATGGAACTTATGAGGTCAGAGGAGTAATAAAATCACTCTTGCACAACAGTCAGGTAATTCAGAGTTAGTATTAGGCTGCGCTTGAGTCATTCACTACATTGAACAGAATTCTACCCCTAGTAAAAGGCAATGATGCCCAAAGTCAGGGAGGTATTCTACTTTGCCTGTATTCATGCATTCTCCTTTACCCTCATTGGGTAGCAACTGTACAGCTAGCGCATCCCTGAAGACAATTTCTACTTCAGCCTGGAGGGCCACACAGCTCCCTACCCATTTCAATACGCAGCACTTGGACACCTCCACAGATGGTTCCTTGGTTACAGAAGGGGGACAGGACTCTCCAGGTATTCCAGTGCAATATGTGTTAAGCCATGTCTGGCTGCTCAGGATCCTGTTTTCCTCTGACCACATAAGACACATGCATCTTAGCAGAGTATTTTTGTCCCAGCAGCTAGACATTAGAGCTATGAGAAATTTTGCTGCATGTTTTGTTTCGACACTGTTTCGGGTTCCTTGGTTACAGAAGGGGGACAGGACTCTCCAGGTATTCCAGTGCAATATGTGTTAAGCCATGTCTGGCTGCTCAGGATCCTGTTTTCCTCTGACCACATAAGACACATGCATCTTAGCAGAGTATTTTTGTCCCAGCAGCTAGACATTAGAGCTATGAGAAATTTTGCTGCATGTTTTGTTTCGACGCTGTTTCAACTCTTTTTGAGCTTGAAACAGTGAAATCAAAATGAAAAGAAAGGCTCAAAATGAAACAAGGGTAGTCAAAAAGTGTTTTAAAAGTTTCAAAACACTTTGAGTTTCAAAGCTGGGCTTGCTTGCAGGGAAACAAAGTAAGGAGAGGGAGGCGGAAGAGGGGGGAAGGACTGCTCTCATATTGACATGTGTAGCTGGCCAGTGAATATGATCCTTCCCTGAGGTCCCTTCCAATCCCAGTGCTCTGGGGGGAGGGGGAGGGATGGAAAAACAACATAAAAGGCAGCATCGTTTGAACTGAGCTGCTTTCTGGCTTGGGGTCAGTTATTGAGCTGTGTCTTCCAGCAGCTCAGCAGTATCAGACAAAAGCTATCACTCCCTACTTGCTAGCCTGCTCCTAGCAAGTGGGATTCATCAATATCTTTTGTTTTCTATACCCTTTTATTTTATTAGTATATTCACTCATTCCTTTCAATTTATTCCTCCCCCAAAATCCTCTTTTTGTTTTTGTTAGTCTATTTTGATTCTTTCCCTCAGAAAAGAAATCTGTGCTTTTTCTTGCAGCATGCATTCCATTCACTGTGCAGGGAAGCACAGCATATATTGCATATTATAATATAGAATTTATTCAGGAACACATACTACATACATTTATATATTTTATTTATTACATAAATACATACATACACTACATAAATACACCTACATATACAATTATCTACATATATTGCATAAATATATATTACATTACAGAAGAACACACAGATTTTCCAGCACACCAAGGCAAACACTATGAAAGACACCATGAAGCATGCTGGAAAGGCAGCTGGCAAGCCTTCAGGGAGGAGCAGAAGAAGGGGTAGAGGGAGAGCTGTAAGTTCCCCACCACCCCAAACTGAGACGCAGCCTCTTTCCTACAACTAGCAGTCATGAGGCTTCCAGTTTTACAGGCAGCAAGGAGAGGGGAGCAGTGCCACTGCCTGTGCCTGAGTCTGCATCCCCTCCAAGAGCACCAGCCATAACCCCCCCTCCCCCACTACCACCATGACAACAAGCAGCACCAGCATGACAGTCTCCTCTACCCACATTTCACTTCCCATCCTGAGCCTTCCAGTGCCAGAGGAAGAGCTGGAGCTGGAACTGGATCTGGATCTCAATGCCCTAGCAAGGGAAATTCTGGGGAAGGAGGGGGAATCATCTGTGTTTGTACTCCACACCCCTCAAGTTTCCCCTAGAGCCAGGTCTCTTTCCCCAGAAAGCACCTCAGAGGAAACTGAGGTAGAGGTTGTGGAGGCAAGTGGCTCAGCTGAATCCGCTTGGCCTGTTGCTGGG
>NW_005842661.1:220829-261748 GCF_000455745.1 Alligator sinensis | reverse complement strand
CCCCCTTGCCCTTGCTCCTCCTCAGCCTGGCACCAGTAGGAGCATGCCCAAAAAGAAGTCCCCCTCTCATTCCAAAGCCTCCATCTCTAGTCCCATTCCCAGTCATGATGTCATTGCTTAGAACAATAGGGAGTTTAAGCCCCACCCCCACCACCACCACCCAGGTGTGTGAGGCCAGTCACATAGGCAAAGGGAGCAGGTTTCCCGCTCCCTCAGGAATGTATCCAGCTCAGGTTACAACTCAGGGTTACCTGAAGCAGATGGGGCCAGGGGTGCCTGCCCTCTGCAGTGACCATAGTAACCAAATTGCCAGATAGGTAATAAGCCTGATAGCAGAGTTTGGGGAGAGCCTGAGATGGCATTCTGCCACACCCTCCGAGTGAGAAAGCTTTTCCTAATATCTAACCTCAACTTCCCTTGATGCAACTTGAGACCATTGCTCCTTGTTCCATCATCTGCCCCCACTGAGACCAGTTTAGCTCCATCCTCTTTAGAACCACCCTTCAGGTAATTAAAGGTTGTTATCAAATCCCCCCTCGGTCTTCTCTTCTGCAGACTAAATAAACTCGGTTCCCTCAGCCTTTCCTTATAAATCATGTGCCCCAGCCCCTGAACAATTTTCCTTGCCCTCTGCTGGACTCTCTCCAACTAGTCCACATCCTTTCTATAGTAGAAGCTTCAAAACTGGACCCAGTACTCCAGATGTGGCCTCACCAGTGCTGAATTAAGGGGAATAATTACTTCACTTGATCTGCTGGCAACATTCCTACCAATGCAGCCCAGGATGCTGTTAGCTTTCTTGGCAACAAGGGCACACTGTTGTCCCATATTCAGCTTATTGTCCACTGTAACCACCAGGTCCTTTTCTGCAGAGCTGCTGCCCAGCCAGTCAGCACCCAGCCTGTACTGGTGCATGGGATTGCTCCGTCCTAAGTGTAGGACTTTGCACTTGTCCTTATTGAACCTCATGAGATTCCTTTTGTTCCAATCCTCCAATTTGTCTGGGTCTCTCAGGGCATGTCTACATGTTCATTAATGCACCGTAACTACGGCATATTACATTTAGCACCTGGAATGACAGCTACTAACTTAATGCACCATAATTAGTGCTACTGCACATTAGTGCAGATGAACACTTTTTTTAGTGACATGAATGTACATTAGACTAAAATTACTGCACATTAGCATGTGCTTTTCCCGCCACGTTAATGTGCAGTAGATTTAGTCTAATGCCTTCAAATCATCTTGTATAGATGCACCCTCTGAATCCTAACCCTACCTCCAGCTTATCTATTACTCCCCCCAGCTCAGTGTCATCTGCATACTTGCTGAGGGTGCACTCTGTGCCATCTTCCAGGTCATTGATTAAGATATTGAACAAAACTGGCCCCAGGACTAACCCCTGGGGCACTTCACTTGATACCGGCTGCCCCCTAAACATTGAGCCATTGACTACTACCCTCTGAGCCCAAAGATCCAGCCCAATGATCTACCCTTTGAGCTCAATGATCTATGCACTTTACAGTCCATTCATCCTATCTATACTTCTTTAGCTTGCCTGAAAGAATACTGTGGGAAACCATATCAAAAGCCCTTCTAAAGTCAAGATATACCACATCCACTGGTCTCCCCAAATCCATTCTTTGCCTGAGTTCACTTTGCATGCGTATGCCTAGTCTGTGTTACGTATTGCAGGTGCAGGTTCTAAGTACAGATGTAGGCTCCAGAGACACGAATAGTGTTCAGACCTGAATGAGGAGAGACCTGTCAAAAGCCACATGACTTCAGAGAAAAGGTAGGTTGTAACCCTGGAAAGAAAAACCTTGGAACCCTCCCCAAGATGACCCTCAGAATTAATAAATCTGATCTGCAGAAATAGCAACTGAAGGCATGAGTGAAACCAGAGCCAGCTGGAGAGATAACAAAGCAATTAGAGCAAAGCTGGAATTTTGGGCCCTAAATTATTCAACTGGGACCAGCACAGACATAATAACAGAAAGCCCTGCAACACGCTTATTAGTATTCCAGGAGCTGTGGCAGCCAGCCAGGACCTGACCCATAGAGAAAAGCACTGCACAGAGAGTGCAAGATGGCTCCAATAGCAAAGAATTTGCAGTCAAAGGGTGGTGTTCTATTCTTTTCTGGATGTCCAGGTGACCAGGCTTGTCATCTAACTCCAAATAATACCACTTATGCACAGGAAGACACTTTATTCCTACTATGTGAATGGTTATGCATACAGCCAGAAATAGAATTGACAAACTCAGGCCCTGCTAAGGCTCCCTATGTGCTGCCTGACAAGAGCTAGGCCCCAAGAATGGGATTTACTAAAGCCAGCACAGCAAGTGGGATCTACCTAAACTAGCAGGAGGAGGCCAAGGAGAGGGGAAAGCCAGTCCGATGGGAGGGCACAACCTCTCCGCCACCACTCCAACTGGCTTTCTCCCAGCAAGAGCAGAACAAGCCAGTCCAAGTCAACTGGGGGGCTGAAGTGGGGAGGGAGGGTGGGCACCACCTCCCTGTCACAGCTCCATCCAACTCTGCTCCTGATGGGAGTAGAGCAAGATGGTTCGGGGGGGCACTGCCTCCTTGCTGCTGCTCCGATGGACTCTAGTCCAAGCAGCAGCAGGGAGGCTGTGCCTCTCCTCTCCCTCCCCCAGCTCAGACCAGTTTGCTGTGCTCAGACCAACAGCAAAGCCGGTGTGAGCAGCAGCAGGAGGCACCATGGCGCCAGGCACTCCACAGATGTGGTGCTTACTCTGCTGCACAAGCCCAAGGTGGATGAGGCACTGTGCCCGGTCCTGCTGTGCCCCTGTGTCCCCACTCGCCCTGACTCAGGATGGCCCACTGCCTCCATGAATGGTGGAGGACTGATTTCAACTTGAATGGAAAAGTTGTGGAGGGTGGCCACAAGTTAATGGAACGGGAGCAAAATTAGGCACATTAGAGATAATCCTGCCCTGGAGTGGTGTAACGTTAAGCCAAATAACAAGTGCTTTAAGCCATGTAAAAGGTGTTAACATACAACCAGTCCAGGGGTTAAAAGCTATAGAAGCTGCCTAAATTTACCGTGTAACAAGGCCCCCAGTGAACAAGGACTCTGTTATGTCCACCTGGGTCAGCCTGACTGAGGACAAGTCTGACAATGAACCTCACTCTGCACAGCATTTGGCAGGAACTTTTGTGCCAGGGCCCTTGCTCCAAGTGCCAGGGTGAGTGGCCACTTGCTCACTGCCACATCCAGCAGATGTGTAAACCTGCTCTCTGTCTGCCCCAATCAGAGGCACAGGGCAGAAGGACTAATGGCAAGCAAGCCACTAGCCCAGCATTCGCTGCAGTAGTGGGAGCAAGATGCCCAGCTCACAGGGGTGGGAAGGGCATCCCTCTGATCCATGTAGAGTCCCTCTCTCTGGCCTTGTAGGCTAAAGCCCTCCCAGCCCCAGATGCCAGAGCTGAAGCAAAAAAAATGGGTCAGGGTAGACTGTAAATAAGTAAACCTGCATGACCCCCAAAGGCAGTGGAGGCCACCCCTTCCTATGTAGCACTTTAGGTCCCACCTAGTTGGAAGTGCTAGGATAAAAGCTTCCTCAAGGAATCCATGACTCTCAGCCCCCTGCTGACCCATAGCAGGGACTTGGGCAGATGGCAGCCTTCACTGCAAGGCACAGAGAAGCTTAGGCACAGGGAACGATTGTGCTGATCAGCTAGAATGCAAGTCACTGGTTGTTTTCTCCTATTTCTTTCTCTGAGGCCAGAAGCAAAAGCCCAAGGCTAGCCCCTACTTGAGCAGAACAGGGCACTCATAGGCAAGAAAATCTGAAAGTGCCTGTTTGCACAGGATGCTGCCAATTTGCAGTAGCAGGTCCTGGCAAAGCCATGACATACATAGCCTAGGTCTGTTCTCAATGATCAAGACATAGCCCTGGCCCATCTCCAGCCCTGAGTACTGACATCAGCTTCTTGCCAGGGCTGCTTGGGGGTTGTCCTATATTTTCCTGTCAAAACTGAAATTCCCTGCCAGGAATGTCTTCTGAAGCCTATGATGGAGCACTTGACCAGGAAAGGAGAGGTCAGGGGCATTCACCTGGACACAGGATACTTACAGAGGTACCAGGCCTGACACAGACATAGCCGAGTTTTAAACCAGGTCTCCCCGACCCCAGGTAAGCACACAGGCCATCAAGCTGGAGTGGATTTCTGCTGTACTTGTCACAAAATTGTTGAAAGGCCATAGGTTCCTCCAGCAGCAGAAGAAGAACATTTTTGCCATCTCAACCATTTTCATGAAAAATGACTTGGCTCCTCATCCACATGCTCCTCTAGCCAAGCTGGAACAGATCAGCCCCCACACCCAGCTTGCCACCACCAATCACCTAGCTAGAGCTCAGCCTTTGCCCTCTGTGGAGTCTGCTGAGGGGGACTCACAAGATAGACATCAGCTGTTGAACTGAAGGACAGATACAGGACACCATGCTACGTACACCCAGTGGAAGGAGTCACCATACTGAGAGCTCAGGGACCTGAGAAGCTCCTGAGAGGAGGATCCCCTGCAAAAGCATTTTGTCAGTGTTACCCTCAGCAGTGGAGCCGTGTAGCGGGTGCATGGGAGTGCACTTGCACCCCCTGAGAGTCCTGGTGCATCCCCTGACTGGCCACTTAGGTGATGGGCAGGCGGGAGTGCCAGTAACCCCCTGCGAGTGCCAGCCGGAGAGCGGGAGCACTAGATGTAGCACTGTGGCTGCTTCTAGAAGCACCACAGCGACTTTCTGGTTGGTGAGTTTTGCTGCAGAGCCCCCTCCCCCACCCCCGGTCAGCAAGATTGGCCGTGGTCACTGACTGGTTGCTAGGGGGGCATGTGCCCCCCCCACTACTAAGGTGGCATCAGTTGCCCATGTCCGCTTCTAGAAGCACCACAGCGACTTTCTGGTTGGTGAGTTTTGCTGCAGAGCCCCCTCCCCCACCCCCGGTCAGCAAGATTGGCCGTGGTCACTGACTGGTTGCTAGGGGGGCATGTGCCCCCCCTACTAAGGTGGCATCAGTTACCCATGTCCCTCAAGCACCTGGGGCTCCACATTGAGGCCCCCACTCTGCTCCCACAGGCCACTGCAGAGCTGTTGAATGACCCTTCAGCCACGCCTGAGCCTGGCTACAGTGGTGTCAGCAGACTTGTGCACTGCCTGCTCAGGACTCCTTGCAGGGGCTGGTTCCTGACTCCTGCAAAAGGTCACCCAGCCCAATCCAGTTCTATGAGGGAAGGAGCCCGCCCCTCCCTGCACCCATGGGGAAAGGGCCTCAGAGCAGCTGTGCCCCAGGCTTCCTGATGCTCCATGCAAGCAGGTGGCAGCAAAAGAATTTGATTGTCAGGAAGATTTATGAGCACACTCAGCCCAGCCTGGCCATGCCAGAAGTGATGCCCGGGGGCTAGTTTGTTTAACTGACTGCAGTTTCTTTGGAAACTGTTCCATCCGTGGGACCTGAAGCTGCCAAGACACACAAGCGCTGCACCTCTGTGCTTGGGCCACTGTGCAGGAAGAGAAGCAACTTCCCCATTCAAAAGTAGCACCGGATACTCATAAAATCTGCTGCTTCTCCCTCCATGTAAGTCCCAGGCAAGCAGCCAAGTGGACCACTCACTGCCAGGTCCATGAGGAAGGAAGCTGAAGTGATGGGACATCTGGCCTGGGGCTGGGAGGAGGCCGACTTTGGGGAGGAACCAGCAGCCAGATGGATGGTAGGGAGACAGATGGGCCTGTGTTAACGTTTCCCAAGCCCAGCAGCTGCCTCCCCTGCACAGTCCCAAGTGACCCAGGCAGTAGCGGACTGATGGGGAGCAGGGGCCATGGCCCCCAGGTGCCAGCCTGGGGGGTGGGGAGCGCCGGCGGGGCCCTTCAGAGCTCTTATCAGACAACATGACTTTATGTATTGCCATGAGAAGGACGGCGGGGGAGGGGGCAGCGCAAATGCAACCATTGGCCCCCAAGCACCAGAGACTCATGGTACATCACTGGACCCAGGCTCCAAACACACAAACACCCCGGGGTCTGCAAGCTGCTCTGGAACCATCCTGAGGCCCTTACCCTTTCTTGTCATAAGTGCTACCTGACAAGCATAAACAATGATGCTGGCTCTGCAACATCACTGTCTGGCTCTGGCTATCCATACTGAGGATGTTTGGCATGCTTCCATATCCCACGCAATGTCTGAGGTACTTAGTTTGAGCCCAGCTGTACTTAGTCTGAGCCCTCAACATAACTGGAGCTTTGCTAGGCTGGTGCAGGAAGAAAAGATGACCGTGGGTTCTGGAGGAAGAGGACCATTCTTCTGCACTGCCTCTCCCTCACTGTCCTCAATCCCCATTGCTAGGCACTTCCAGAGCACCAATGCTATGTGCAGTGCAGAAAGCAGTCTGGACAAAAGGCAGAAACATGGGCATGTCACACACCTCTCCTACCAATAAAACAGCAAGATCAGGCTGCAACCTGGGCTAATAGCAGTGCCTAGAAAGCACCTGCTTTGTGTTAGAGCCTCATGGGTCAGTTACTGGCTGCAGGGATGGAGTTCTCATGGGTAGGGGCAAGAAGAATTAAGATACTTCATAAAAGGTGGCAGTGGTGCTGGGAACATCTCCCATCACTACCAGAATTGTTAGGCTCGTTGGATCCTGCTAATTTGGGCAGAGCCCTAATCAGGGGCTTGTGCATAGCCACAAGGATGGACAGCATCAGGACAGTCAGGAGATGGAGACCTCAGCCTTGCTCACATGAGCTGGCCCACAAGGGCTGTCATCTCCTCAGGTAACACTCTGCAGGATCATGCTTGTACAGTGGTTCCTAGTTCCAAAGTTCTGTCCAGCCAAAAGGAAAAGCTGCCTGGCCTTCCTCACCCAAGCAAACAAACTGGCCAGGTCTGCAGCTCATTAGGGGAAGGAGAGTCATGAATAAATCATGAGAGCTGCAAAGGGGTCTCAGGTCTGCGACTCAGCCATGGCAGTGCTCTTTTCCTCTGCTGCCAAAGGGAACAAAGGCAGGCTAGCTACACTGCCCAACGACGCAATCTGTCTGCAATGCCATCAGAACGGCTGGGGTGCAGGGAGTGATTTTCAGTGTGTATTTATATCCAGCTCAGAGGGGGGGGTTGTTATGTTTTGTTGTGTTTTTTTCAGCACAGCAGGAAATTGCTGGAATAGTTACATACCTGCCTGGCGGGGCCAGAGAGAGGCCAAGAAACAGATGAGATCTGGTGTTGCTGGCAGCACCTGCTCTGTACACAGCTTTGCAAGCATCTCCCACTCTTTATACATTTGTGATCGAGGGGCTATGGCCCTCCTTGCCTGTGCCAGAGCTCCCAGTGTGCCAACCCAACAGCACAGAAGCCAGCGTTGCTGCCACAGACCAGTTCTCGGGCAAGTGGCAGGTCTACATGGTGTGTTTAATAGGAGGGGTACCCTGAGTAAACTCTGCAACCTGCTGCCCCCCACATGGTCCCCAGGGGGACAGTGCATGCACATCTTAGGTTGTCTGGGTATGAGGTGCAAACCACCAAGTATTGTGGCTCTACTCATAATGCATGTGTCTTGGGTCATACAAGAGGGTAGAGAGGAGCACCAGCACCCAACAGGACCCCAGGGCACCTGCTCAGAAGTCCATTCTTGCCTTGGGATTTGGGGGTTACCCCCAGGTTCTTACCCCTGGCTGTTTGCTTTACAGCTGGAACTAGGGCACAGCTTGGCTTACCAGAGCAGAAGCTATAGACCAAAGCCACCAGAGTCACCCCAGTGCTCTGCACCTGCTCAAAGACACAAAGCCGTCACAAAGCCCAGCTCACCAGCTAAGCACAATAGGTCTGCTGCCCCATGTGCTCCTGAAACAGGGCAGCATGACTAAGCCCAGCTGCAAAACAGGCTTCTGCCCACTGGGGTTAGCAGCTGTAGGGACCTTTATAAATCCCAGAAGAAGGAATCATAGAAAATAGGACTGATCACATAGTTCAGTGGTTCTCAACCTTTCTAGATTCAAGGCACACTTGGGAATGCAGCTGCAAGGTATCATCCATTGGTGCTGGCTCTGTCTAAAGGGTCCACATCCCATCAGGAAGCAGAGTGCCAAAGGAATAAAGCAATAACATAAAATCCTGACAAACCTTACGATACGAGTCCGGACGGCAGGACTCAATGCTGTCTGTCACACCACTCCCATCAGAGTAACTGACAAGTAAATGTCAAAAATAAAGAGGAATGTCTCTTTCAGATAGGTTTGAAAGAGTATCTTCTGGAAACCACTTCAAGGTGCTCAGGATGTGGGGTATTTGCCAGTAGAGGGAGTGTCATGGGCCAAGGACATGGGAAGGAACAATAGGAGAGGGGGGGCTGCAATATAAATAGATGGGCATCAACAGCCCCAGAGCTGCAATAAAGTTGATGGCAACCCAGCATCCAGAGGCTCTGGGGCTGAGGGTGCTCTAAAGACAACAGCCCTTAGGACCTGAAGATATTCCCCAGGTATCTGAATTTTTGCTCCTTTGTCTTTGCAACAGGCATATGCACAATCTTGGAAGACAAACCTGAGAATCACCAGCACTTTGGACAGTCTCCTTTCCCCTGCAGCCATGAACACACACAGCATCTGGGAGATGTCAGTTCACTCCTCACTAGAACTTGCATATTTCCAGACAGACCCCTGAGGGAGTCTGCACGGTTGGATGGCTTCCCAGGGGACTCCACTCCTCCTGCATTCAGGGACTTTCAGTCTAGCAGGGACTGCTAGGATGGCCTCTGACCTCAGGCACATTGCAGGCTAGAAAACATCAGTCTTTAAGTCATGTCTGGAGCTCACAATGCCTTCTGGCTGGACTGAAGCAAATTGTTTAGAAAAAAAATCACAAAGAATCCAACACAAATTTACAGAATTTGTTCCAAAATGTGTACCTTATTTCTACTCTGACCTTGTCGCATTTCAGCTTCTGCCATTGGATCACTCTATTTGATCATCTGCTACCCTGAAGAGCCCTCAGCTACCAGAGATGTACATGCTGACAGACTCATCCCTCTTAGCATGGGACCACAAATAACTTACCAGTGAAAGTGGGGGAAGCTACCTTGCATTTACAGTGGGGTTAAAGGGTGCACATGGACAGTTACTGAGGAACAGCCGACACTATTATTTCACACAGTAGATTACCTCACAACTTATTCATGTGCCCAGGCCATTAGTTTCCTTAGCCCCTTAGTGTCTGGCTCATAATCTAGATATTGAATTCAGAAGGCGGTTTCACATTATTCTTGACGGTCTCTTCTGAGCTCTTTCCAAATGACTGCTCAACATGCTTCTGAAGCATGGACTCCAGAGCTGGATTCAGTTATCTCACCAGTGCTGTACAAAGGTGACACCACCATCCTGCTCCAACCCGGTATTCCCCTACTTACTCAGGCGAGGATCATGCTTTGCCCTTTTGGCCACAATGTCACAGGTAGAAATTGCATTCAACTGGTTTCCACAGAGGGCCTCCACAGCCTGTTCAAGATCACGGTTTTCCTATACAGGTTCCATCCTGTATGCGCAGCCGACCTCACCAAAGGCATTTTGTGCACAGCATACTCACTGAGAAGAAAAGTGTGTTTGTTCGGGCATAACCTTTCCAGGCTGGTGGCTGGAAACAACCAAGTACTGAGGTTGAAAGTGAGGTTTATACAGATGCCAGCTTCACCACACCCCCTGGGAAAGAACATCCCCTACCATGTCTGCCACAGCCCAGTGGAAATGACTAGACCGCCCTGAGCCTGGTGCTGGCACAAGATCCCTTCTGTCTGGGAAGGGCTGTGGCGGAGCCAGTTCCATGCACTTGCCAATGAATTCTCAGACCCATTTAGGCAGTTTGCTGTTCGCTCACAGGCTGCAGGATTTACAAGTGGCTTTTTGCTGTGTTGTTTCCCCACAGACAACTTCAGTAAATACATTTCCACAAGAGGACCGTCTGTCTGAGAAGAGTCTGCATGACAGTTCACTCTTTGTGCTGCGTTACTTGCCACCTGGGTTGCCAGGGCATGGGATCCAGTGTGGCTCACTGATTGCTAAGGTGCTGGGATAGTATACACCCAAGCTTGGGCTCATCTTCCTACAATCTCACACCCATGCTGTGACTAAGTCCTACAAATACTTTCCTCTCCATCCCTGTATCCAAAGCTTTTGCCTAGGCTCTAACTGGCTCAACTACTGCAACATTTGTCTTTCAGGCCTGGACAATGCAATCTCTATTGACTCAGGTGGCAAAACAAAAACAAAAAACCCTAAACAGGGAGGAGGAAGAAGAGGAACGCAACAATGACAGCACTAGGGGGAAAATCTCAGTGAGGTTTGTAGCAATGCAAACCTCTTTACAGAACCACAAACTGTACACAGGAAATGTTAAAACATGCCCTGTGTTGCAAATTTGCACCACAGGGCCAAATTTTGCTACCAGGAAATCCCAGTAGCAAAAAATAAATAAATAAAAAAGTGCTGTGAGAAAAGCAGCCCACCTAATGCTACAGGAGCATGTGCCAGAAGACATGGAGGTTCAGTCCTCCAGGGAGACACTCTGGCTGTTGGCTCAAGTGTCTCCACTCCTGCAGTTGTGCCCCAGCTCCTCCAGCATACCAGGAGCTGGGAGGAGCCGGACAAGGGCAGTTTGCCCAAAGCAGGACAATTTGTCCCTCACCAAAGCGCGTGTGCAGGGGCATGCACTGCAGCAAAAAGTTGTAGTGTAAAAAGAAGCCCCTTCTTGCCTGCACTCCCCGTTTTGTACAGTTCTTTTTCCTTCTGAGTATTGGCAGCGACCTAGCACACTCATTGCATGGGTGTGGCAAGGCTCAGAGCAAGCCAGAAAGCTGAAGTGGCTTTCTGTAGAAGAAACCTACAAACTACACCTACATATCGATTGAGCTAGTGTCACTAAAGAAAACAAAAGAACTAAAATATTCACTTCAAAGACTGTAAATATATCATAGTGCTAATCTAACTCACTTACTGTCCCCAGTAGCCTTTGATCCTCACTACCTCACATTGCATTTTTATATATTTCTCTCAGTGCATTTTTATTTTTCATCTGTCTCATCTTTGCCATGGCATTTTGTATTTTATATTTTATGCTTTTAAACCCCTAAGGAATATACTCCCTGTAGAATGAAGTTACACACTGAACCACTGTTAAAAACCGCATCCAAGTTGTAATTGTAAAATGCTAAAATCTGCTATATTGGGCTAGTCCCTTGAGTGAATGTGATGAGTCAATAGATAATTGAATGACAAAGCAAGAGCCTCTGGCTGTTAATTGACAATAGCCTAACCAGAGGAACTTACCATCACAAAACTCTACTCTACAAGCCATTTTAAGCTAATCAAGCCACCTGAAACCTGCAAGGACACAGCTATTGAATCAATCAAGTCAAGGATGGACTCCCAAAACTACACCATTGGGCAAAACTCCCAGTGACTGTGACTAACAGCTGTCATGCACTACTCAAGACCCATGTGGGACTGCGACCTCTGAATTGGGCAGCCAAGATGATGCTGGGGGATCACACAAGTCTGCCAGAAAGGGATAAAAGGTAGTGAAGTGTGACCCCCTGTGGCACCCTCTCATCCAGCACCTGACCTACCAAGACAGAAGGACAATCAGGCAACCCCCTTCTGGAAAAGACATCGCCTTGAAGGAAGCTGGCCATCAACAACAGACTCCAGGGCCTCGGATAGGTAGAAATACTGACAGCAGTGCTCCCACAATCAGTACAGCAGCTACTACACCATATTACATGGGTTTAAATTACATGGGTTTGAATGAGTGAGTGCATGTGTGCGCTAAAGTGACCAGTACCCCTCATAACTCCCCAGACTTTGCATTTATAATTTTATTAAAACTTCACAGCCCGTCTAATAAATTTGAATTTATAATGAACCTGCGAGTTGGTCCTTTGTAGCCAACAGTGGCACAAATTTTTGCAGCTACTATTTTTGCCACTGCAAGTGCATGCTCATGCACATCTAGACACAGCCAGTGAGTGCAAATCCATAGTGAGGTATCTGGTCTTTGCCTTAGAAGTATGGAGTTCAGAAGGAGTTTATGCAAGACCTAAAAATGTTATTAGATGTCTTGAAGGGATAGCTATTAAAGACATCACAAGTGTGGAAAAGCTGTAGTAAGGTTCCAGCTAGGAAGCAAAGAGAAGTGAGAAAGAAGTGACTTCAACTGGTAGGAAGACCCAGTCATTAAGGCAAAAGATAACTTAGTTGGGTGACATCAAGCAAGGGAAACTGAAGTGCAGTTTAATCATAATGGAGTTGGCAGCAAAAATTCAATTTCTCATATCATAACACTGCAGAAGTTGATGAGGATTTGAAACAGAAGCTGCTGGCATAGAGGGCAAAGTTAAAGCAACAAGCAGAGAAGCAACAATATTACCAACAAAACAAGCTATTTGAAAACAACCAGAGGTAATTCCTTAGACGGTTTGCACAGAGGGATGAGAAGAATGCAATGATAAATGAGCACAGTTTGACTGATTCTTGGAAAGAATGATGGGAAAGGAATACACCTCCCTGGCGCGCTATTGCAGGGAATCAGTTAGGCAGGCCAAGGCAGGACTGGAGCTTAGGCTGACTACAACAGTTAAGGACAATAAATGTCCTTCTACAGATACATAGCGAGCAAAAGGAAGGCACAGAGTAACATAGGGACCCTGCAGGACAAATCAGGACAGTTGGTGGTTGACGCAAGGAAAAAGGCGGAGCTCTTCAGTGAGTTCTTTGCTTCAGTATTCCTAAGTATTGACCAAGACAATTCCCCCACCTTGAACATAGACAGATGTCCAAAAGGCATCAGCCTGTCAAATGTTAGTGCTGACTTAGTTAAGGAGCACTTGGAAGGGCTGGATGGGTGCAAGTCAGCTGGCCCAGATGACCTCCATCCACGGGTGCTGAAGGAATTGTCATAACTAAGTTGCTGGCACAGCTGTTCGAGTACTCATGGTGCTCCGGCCAGGTCTCTGAGGACTGGAAAAGGGCCAATGTGGTGCCCATTTTTAAGAAGGGGAGAATGGATGACTTTAGGCCAGTCCTTATCCTTGGGAAAATACTGGAAAAAATCAAAGAGCGCATTTGTGAAGGCCCAGCGGAGGAAATGATGCTGAAAGGAAACCAGCACAGGTTCATCACAGGTAGCTCCTGCCTGACAAACCTTATAGCCTTTTATGACCAGGTCACACATTGCCTTGACACAGGAGCTGGGGCTGATGTCATCTACCTGGATTTTAAGAAGGACTTTGACACAGTTTCTCATCCTACTCTCATAGGGAAGCTAGCAGGCTGTGGAGTGAATGCTTACACAGTCAGGTGGATGGCCAACTGGCTTAGGGACTGCACTCAGAGCGGGTGGTGGATGGATCGTTCTCGGCCTGGAAGGAGGTGGGCAGTGGGGTCCCACAGGGTTTGGTCCTTGGACCAGTGTTAGCGATTTGGGTGAGAGTGTGGAGAGTACCCTCTCCAAGTTCGTAGATGATACCAAGTTATGGGGCAAAGTTAACACACCAGAGTGTAGGGAGCAGATCTGGACAGGTTGGATCAATGGGCAGAACAAAATAGGATGCAGTTCAACAAAGATAAATGTAAGGAACTCCACCTAGGGAGGAGGAATCCCCAGCACACCTCTAAGTTGGGGGATGACCTCCTCAGCAGCTCAGAGGCTGAGAGGGATCTTGGAGTCATAGCTGGCTCCAAGATGAACATGAGCTGGCAGTGTAATGAGGCCATCAACAAAGCCAATCGCACCTTGTTGTGTATTAGCAGATGCATGACCAACAGATCGAGCAAGGTGATGCTCCCCCTCTATGCGGCATTGGTCAGGCCGCAGTTGGAGTACTGTGTCCAGTTTTGGGCACCACACTTCAAGAGGGATGCGGAGAATCTCAAGAGGGTCCAGAGGAGGACCACTCGCATGATTAGTGGCCTTCATGATAGACCCTACGGGGGGAGGTTGAGAGAGCTGAATCTCTTCAGCCTTCACAAGAGACAGCTGAGGGGAGACCTTGTAGCCGCCTATAAGTTTATCAAGGAAGGACTACAGGGAATTGGGGATACACTATATACCAGAGCACCCCTAGGAGTAACTAGGAATAATGGGTGCAAACTACTGGAGAGTAGATTTAGGTTAGACATTATGAAGACATTTTTTACAGTAAGGGTGGCCAGAATCTGGAATGGGCTTCCAAGAGAGGTGGTGCGATCACCTGACTTGGAGGTCTTCAAGAGGAGGCTTGATAGACACCTGGCTGGGGTCATCTGACCTTGGTCCTCTTTCCTGCCAGGGGCAGGGGGTCGGACACGATGCTCCATTGTGGTCCCTTCCGACTCTACAAACTATGAATCTATGAAAGGAAAGTGCTCTATAAATTACCATTTCACAAAGTAGACAGAAAATAAAGTGTGAATGAAAATGGAGGGGAGGTAAATCAATGGGGAGGGCAAAGTATAGATAAAGACATACAAAGAAAATGAGAACATGATCTAATTAGGAAGCACAAGAAAGGATGTAACTCTTAGTAGTATCCATGTATAAGCAAAAGGGTGTAGTAGGAAATTGTAGTAGAATAAAACTTGTAGATCCTATAATGAAAGTCTTTACAAGGATCAAGGATTAGAGCTTCAGAGAAAGAATGTACAAAATGTAGTTTGGATTTGCCTGAGGTAAGGAACAAAAGATGCAGAACTGATGATGAATCATAGAATGATAGAAAATTAAGGTTGGAAGGGACCTCAGGAGGTCATCTAGTCCAACCTCCTGCTCAAAGCAGGACCATCCCCAACTAGATCATCCAAGCCAAGGCTTTGTCTATGCAGGTCTTAAAAACCTCCAAGGATGAGGATTCCACAACTTCCCTGGGTAACCTGTTTCAGTGATTTACTACCCTCCTAGGGAGAAAATTCTTCCTGATATCTAAGCTCAACTTCCCTTGCTGCAACTTGAGACCATTGCTCCTTGTTCTGTCATCTACCACCACTGAGAACAGTCTAGCTCCATCTGCTTTAGAACCACCCTTCAGGTAGTTAAAAGCTGCTATCAAGTCCCCCCTCTTCTCTTTTGCAAACTCAATAAACCCAGTTCCCTCAGCCTCTCCTCATAAATCATGTGCCCCAGCCCCTGAACTATTTTCCTTGCCCTCCTCTGGACTCTCTCCAACTTGTCGAGATTCTTTCTACAGTGGGGACCCTGAAACTGGACCCAATACAGGCAGTCCTCGGACTTATTACACAGCTGGTTCCTGAAAACCATTTCTTAAGTTGAAACATTGTAACTCAGAACCATTTTCCCATAGGAAACAATGTTATAAATGGGGGATTGGTTCCTGAACCAAGGCTTGATACCCTATTTTCACCAAAAATAACCCAGAATTTTATACTCAATCAATTATAGATGAGTAATGTAGCTACATTAATGTATTTATATTGTAAATAGCAATCATATTGATTTGGAAGGACTTCTTTGAGGTGACTTTGCTGGACTTTTTGAAGGGCTCTTGGTTGGACTTTTTGAAGGGTTCTTGGCTGAAGTCTTCTCAGGAGCCTTGGCTGCAGGTTTTTCTCGAGTCTTGTCTGCTTTCTTAAAGAAAGTGTCCAAGGAAGTTTGGACAGATATTCTCCAGGGAGATGGGTGACACAGTGAACTTGTTTGCCAGTGTGGCGTGGCATTGGATCAAGCACTGTAAAGTTGAAACTGATGTCAGAAAGTCGAAACAGGGTGTCAATTTATAAACGTTGTAAGTGCGGCATTGTCTAACTCAAAACATTGTAAGTCAAGGACTGCATGTACTCCAGATGTGACCTCACGAGTGCTGAATACAGGGGAATAATCACTTCCCTTGATCTACTGGCAACACTGCTAACAATGCAGTCCAGTATGCCGTTAGCCTTCTTGGGAACAAGGCCATACTGTTGGCTCATATTCAGCTTATTGCCCACTGTGACAGCCAGGTCCTTTTCTGCAGAGTTGCTGCCCAGCCAGTCAGCCCCCAGCATGTACCAGCACATGGGATTGTTCCATCCTAAGTGCAGGACATGGCACTTCTCCTCATGAGATTTCCTTTGTTCCAATCCTCCAATTTCTCTAGGTTTCTCCAAATCCTAGCCCTACCCTCTAGTGTATATACTACTCCTCTCAGTTTGGTGCTATCTGCAAACTTGCTGAGGGTGCACTCTATGACATCTTCCAAGTCGTTGATGAAGATATTGAAAAAGACTGGCTGCAGGACCAAACCACTTGAATGCACTTGATACTGGCTGCTAATTAGACATTGAGCCATTGATTACTACCCCTTTGTGCTTGACTATCCTGCCAGTTTTCTATCCACCTTACAGTCCATTCATCCTACCCATGCTTCCTTAGCTTGCTTGCAAGAATATTATGGAAGACCATATCAAATGCCTTGCTAAAGTCAAGGTATATCACATCCACTGCTCTCCCCATATTCACAGAGCCAGTCATCTAGTCATAGAAGGCAGTCTGGTTGGTCAGCATGACTTGCCCTTGGTGAATCCTTGCTGACTATTCCTAGTCACCTTCTCCAAGTGCTTCAAACTGGATTCCTTGAGGACCTGCTCCATGATTTTTCTAGGGATTGAGGTAGGTCTGTCCAGTCTATAGTTCCCCAGATCTTCCTTCTTCCCTTTTTTTGAAGATGGGAACTATATTTGCCCTTTTCCAGTCATCCGGGATCAATTCTGACCGCCACAAGTTTTCAAAGATACTGGCCAGTGGCTCTGCAATCACATCAGTCAACTCCCTTGGCATCCTTAGGTGTATCACATTCAGCTCCATGGACTTGTAGGCATCCAGCTTTTCTAAATAGTCCCTAACCTATTCTTTTACCACTTTTGCCTAGTCACCTTCTCCCCAAACTGTGTTGCCAGGTGCAGTAGTCTGGGAGCTGACCCTGCCTGTGAAGATTGAGGTAAAAAAGGCATGGGGTGCACATACACATGCCCCTATCGCACCATTGTTACTGTGCCATCCTTTAGTACTTCCACCAGCACGCAGTTATTTTTAGCCACAATGTCACCTAAACAATACACTGTAGTGAAGGAGCATGTCACTATCATGTCACTATGGCGACGTAGCTGTCATGTCACAGTTTTTGCCCACTGATGCTATGTCACCATAGTGCATTGCTACGGTGTCATAGAGTCTTGTGTAGACTCGCCCATTGCGCACTTCGGCCTTTTCCACATATCTGTCACTAGATTGCCTCCCCCATTCGGTAAGGGACCCACACTTTCCCTGATCTTCCTCTTGTTGCTGATGTACTTGTAGAAACCTTCTTGTTACCCTTTATCTCCCTTGCTAGCTGCAAGTCCAGTTGTGCTTTGGCCTTCCTGACTTCATCCGTGCCTTCCTGAGCAATACTCTTATACACCTCCCTAGTCGTTTGTCCAAGTTTCCACTTCTTGTAAGCTTCCTATTTGTGTTTTAGCTCATGAGACACATGCAAGGCAAGTTCCTTGGGGAGAATAAGGAACTGCATCATGCAGTGTGGACTTGAACAAGGCAGTCATTAAGGTTTCCTTTTCTGGTAGTGTACTGGTATTTGCACAAGGAAGGTGTGTCAGAAAAGCTTGTGAGGGTTATAGAAACAATATGTAGAGACCAGAACAGTAGTCAGAACAGCATGGGGAATAACAGAAGGCTTTGACATTGAGGTCTAGTTCCATCAGGGTTCAGCACAAAGCTCACTCCTGTTTATTATAACAATTAATGTACTTAGTGAAGAAGCACAAGGGACTTGCCAGAAGAGCAATTCTTGCAAGCAATCCTGTTGTAGTGGGGAGAGAGCAGTTGCAGAAAAGATGCACAGATTGGCAAAAACATCTAGGGAGAAGAGACCCACAAATAAACATCAGAAAACAAAAATAGAGGTGCATTGCTGAGGTAACACAAAAAATACTTAGGATAGTGTAGCAGATTCAGGGGTAACTACTAGCTCCTCACATAGTTCCTAAGTGTCCTTGTACAGGCTCCCAGCCTTTATTTTATTGTCCTTACTCCTCCAGAGCAAGCTCCCTCTTGGCAACAGTCAACTAACCTAGGCACTGAAGCAGAAACAGGACAAGGTGTCAGATATTGTATGGAATAAAAATATGTCAAGGAAATTATAAAAATTTACCGGAAAGTGGTAAGCCAGTGTTCCTATGTGGACTGGAAACACAGAGAACAAAAAAGAAAGATGAAAGGACACCTGAGGCAGACAACAGTGGCCACATCAGGAAATGACTGGATAAGAGGAACAAGAAAGCCAGGGAGCCACTGTCAGGGGCCCTAGCAGGCAACCCAGCCAGGACTAAATGCCTACTTTGCCAAACTAGTCAGAAGCTGTGATTAGCAACCCCATCCTAGCTGATGAAATAGCTGGCCATTGTTAGGTCCTCCGGGTTGGCTGCTGGGGAGAGCAGCCTCCCTATTTAATGGTGTCATTACACATGAGCTTAAATATATGTTAATAACCATTAACCTAGGAGTGTCCACACATTAGGGCAGTAAGTACATGCTAAGGGCCCTTTGAGTGATTTAGAGAAAATCCTCTTCCATAGAGGATTCTCTCTAACTGGTTTTGGGCACCTCAAGTTGCAGTCACATGTGACTGCTCCACAAGCCCAAAACAGTTAGGAGTGGTCTTCCAGCATCCCAGGAGGCACTGCTCCCACCTACTCTCTCTTTCCCCACAGTGACAGCACCTAAAGGTTAGAATCCCCTCCCGCCCTCCCCACCCCCCATTCCAGGCTCTTCCCCACTGCCCCTCAGACTCCCCCTCTGCTCCTGTCCCCCCCACCCCAGGGCTCACCCGCTCCCTGCGTCCCTCGGCTTACCTGTACTGCTAGTGCTGTCCCAGGGAGGAGGCAGAGAAGGGAACCCATGAACCCTCCTGCCCAGACACTGCTGTCTCCAAACTGCTACTGCTCTCTGGGCTGAGCCCAAGCCAGAGAGTGACAGCACCAGTGGCAGGCAGCTTCCCTTCCAAACTTACTCTGCCAGGGCAGTGCTGGGAGCTCCAGATGAGCTGGGAGCTGCTGGAGGGTGGTAAGCAGAGATCTGGAGGGGAGGGGGCAGACTTGATTCAGGGGTGCAGGGAGGACAGGTGGCACAGCAGATTCAATCTGGGCCAGTGGGGCAGAGGGTGTGAGAGGAGGGCAGGGGCAAGCAGCATGGCAGGTCTGATCCAGAGGTCTAAGTGGGAAGCACTACTCTTCCCCACCCTGCACCCTGCACCCCAGATCCCTGCTCACTACCTGCCCCGCTCCAGCAGCTCCCAGTTCACCTGCAGCTCTCAAGACTGCCCTGGCACAGCAAGCAGGAAAGAGGAATCTGCTTGCCACCATCACCATGACTCTCTAGCTGGGCTCAGCGTAGAAAGCAGTAGCAGTCCAGTGCAGCACTGGCAGTGGTGGTGGCAGTGGCAAGACAGATGAGTTCCCCTTCTCTGCCTGCTCTCCCAGGACAGTACTGGCAGTGCAGGTGAGCCAAGGCACATGGGGAGTGGGGGTGAGCCATGAGGGCCAGGGGCAGAGAGGGAACCCTGGGAGCAGAGGCAGCTGGGGGGGATGGGGGGCACAGTAGCTGGCTTGATCTAGGCCAATGGGTGGGGGAGGGCAATGGGCTAGATCCAGGGGTACGTGGAGCATCAGGGACCCAGTCAGGGCAGACAGGGCCTGACAGGCTCAATGGGAACCTGTCAGCCGCTGGCTCCCCACAGTCTGGGCCACCTACCTTGCCCCTGAGTACAGGCAAGCTGGGCAGGTACAGAGACAACTTGGTTCCTAGCCGTGCCCCTGTTCATCAGCCCTAAGGGCAGGTCAGAGAAGTACACGTTACAGGTGGTATTAACCCTTAACATGATTACTCAAAATATGTACTAAATTATTGGACTTAAGGATGAGGGATATGCTTCCTCAAGTTATGCAGGAAGATCAGGCATATGCTGTTCCAGAGCAACAGGTCACAGAGTGTTGCGAGCACTATGCGATGCACATATTTATTGTAAGGAGAGGAAGCTTGGCATGGCTTTAATGAATTTGGATTTAGTGGCTCAAGTGTTTATTTAAGGTTTTACAGGAGATGGGTTTTTCTGAAAGGCTCATTAGAGAGATAGAGCTTTTATATGGATGCACTGAAAGCAGGCTTTTAATCAACAGGCATGTAAAAGAAGCTTTTAGGGTTGTATCCAGGGTCTGACAGGGCTGTACCCAGCATTATTTATTTGTGTAACAGAGACACTTGCACAGAGGCTAAGTGACAGGCTGATCAGTGGAGCACCAGTACCCTGAGGTGGGGAGTGGGAACTCCAATGTACCCTGTATAAGGATGATATAAATGTCACAATAAGAGATAAGTGGTCTTTCAAAGAGTCGTGGCACTTATGGCAGCATATGGGAAGGCAGCTGGGACAAGACTGAAAAATCTGGTGATGGGAAACTTGGAAGAAGTGGGCCAAATCAGGGTGCAGGTGGAAGGATCAGAGACAAAGGTGTTAGGAGTTAGGCATTTTATTTGACCCAGGTGCCACAGGCAGCATTGCCTGGGAGAAGACACGACCAAGAGTGAGGCAACTCCTGGAGCTATGGACTAGAAGGACATTATGATTTGCAATGTGGGTTATGACAATAAAGGTGGTATCATGCCCCATAATTTTAGACACTCGAGTGGTGTTCCCTCCAACAAAGAGACAAATGGCACAGACCCAGAGAGAGAAATGTGTGGGTTTTTTCTGGAAGGGAAAAAGAGAAAGATTGGGGAGGGTAGAATTGTATAAGGGGAGGTAAGTGGGAGGTTGGGGCCTCCCAGATGATGGTCTTTTTGTATATGTGAATTATATCAATGCTGTTTGCCAGTGGGTAATCAGAGAATCATAGACAAGCAGGGATGGAAGGGACCCTGAAAGGTCATCTAAACCAGTTTCCCACCTGAGGAAGGATCATCCTTATCCAAACAATCCTATACAGATCCATCATCCAACCTCTTAGCAAAACTACAACCCTGACACAACACAAGACATAACATCTGAATCTGCCACAGGTAAAGCAGGGGGACCATGGTGGCCGATGTTAATGTTGTTAATATGTGCTCAAGAGATCCCAAGAAGACAGCCAACCCCCTCCCCATGCCCTACTCCCAACCCCTTCCCCACTAAAAAAAAAGGCAAAAACTCCCACAGTCCATACCAATCTGCTCAATGGGTAAAATTCCTTCCTGACCCCCAATATGGCAATTGGTCTGAACTTGAGTGGCAGGGCAAGACCCTCTCACCAGGAACATTTGGGTTTAAGCCCCAGCAGGAGTACTGGCACACCCAAGTCAAAATCCCCAGTCTTGGCTGCAGCCAACACCCAAAGCCTCTGAAGAAGGTTTAATAAAACCCTGACGTATGTGGAACCCAAAACTGCACATGATACTCTAACTGAGGTCTAACTAGTGCTGAGTAGAGAGGCAATATCACTCCCATGTCTTGCACCTAATGCTTCTATTGATGCATCCCAAAATCACATTCATCTTTCATGTGGCTGCATCACACTGCAGACTCATATCGAGTCATAGAATTTTTGAATCATAGGGCTGGAAGGGACCCCGAAGGATCATCAGGTCCAGCCCCTGCATAAGCAGGAAAGACATCTGGGGTCAGGTGACCCCAGCCAGGTGGCTGTCCAGTCTCCTCTTGAAGACCTCTAGGGAAGATGATTGCACCACCTCTGGGGGGAGCTTGTTCCATAGTCTGGACACCCTAGTTGTGAAGAAGTCTTTCCTAATGTTCAGCAGTAAACTATCTTCCAGGAGTTTGTGGCCGTTGTTTCTAGTTTTCCCTCAGGGCGCCCTGGTGAACAGTTGTTCACCAAGCCCCTGATGTATGCCTCTGATGTAATGGTAAGCCACAATCAGGTCCCCTCTCAGCCTTCTTTTCTTTAGGCTGAAGAGTCCAAGATCCATCAGCCTCTCCTCGTTTGGCTTGCCATGCAAGTCCTTGATCATATGGGTGGCCCTTCTCTGGACCCTCTCGAGCTTTAGCACATCCTTGTTGAAGTGCGGCGCCCAGAACTGGACACAATACTCCAGCTGCAGCTGCACCAATGTTGAGTAAAGCAGAATTACTTCTTTGGTTTTACTGGAGATGCGTCGATTGATGCATGCCAGTTTTATTGGCCCTAGTGGTTACTGCATCGCATTGCCAGCTCATATTCATGCTGGGGGCTCTTGTTACCCCCAGATCCCTTTCATTTGTAGTGCTGGTCAGGTTAGTGATGCCCAGCCTGTAGGTGTGCTGGGGGTTCTTCCTTCCCAGATGCAGCACTTTGCATTTCTCTACGTTGAACTTCATCTGGTTCTGTTCTGCCCAGCATGCCAGCCTGTCTAGGTCTGCTTGTATCTGCAGCCTATCTGCGGGTTTGTCCGCACAACCCCATATCTTGGTGTCGACCGCAAACTTGGCCAATGGCTTTTTTCACCCCCTCATCCAGGTTGTTGATGAAGATGTTGAACAGCACTGGGCCAAGTACTGACCCCTGGGGTACACCGCTGTCCACATCTTGCCAGGACAACACCAATCCATTCATTTGGACTCTCTGCGTCCTACTCCACAACCAGTTTCGCACCCGCTTGATGGTCCCGCAGTTGAGCCCGATATCTTTCAGTTTTCTGATCAGTACCTCATGGGATAACAGGTCAAAGGCTTTCTGGAAGTTGAGGTATATGATGTCAACTGCTTTTCTCTCATCCAGGTGACGAGTCACCTGATCATAGAAAGAAATGAGGTTGGTCAGACAAGACCTGCCCACCACGAAGCCATGTCTGACTGTCATTCATTATCATGCTTTATGTAAGCTTGCATGTAGCCTCTTTGATTAATGTTTCTAAGATTTTCCCTGGAATAGAAGTTAAGCTAATTGGTCTGTAGTTTCCTGGATCCTCACACCTCCCCTTCTTGAAGATGGGCACAACATTGGCCCTTTTCCAGTCCTCTGGGATTTCCCCAGAGGCCCATGATTTTTGGAAGACCTTTTCCAGGGTCTGTGCAATTACTTTGGCCAACTCTTGCAACACTCTTGGGTGGAGGTCTTCTGGTCCTGCTGATTTATATATGTCTAATTTCTTTAATTGATGGTAAACCAGTTCTATGACAATGGTGGGAACAGTGTCAATCCCACCCTGCTCGTTCTGTGCCCTACCTGGCATGTTGTTCTCCTTGGTCTTGTGAAAGACTGAGGCAAAGTAGTCATTTAGGAGTTCCATTTTTTCCTGAGTGGTAGTGACCAGATATCCGGAGGCATTGAGCAGTGGCCCCACACTCCCATTAGTTTTCGTTTTACTCCCTATGTAGCTAAAGAAGGACTTCTTGTTGTCCTTGATTCTTGTAGCTAGTTTTAGTTTGGTTTCTGCCTTATCTTGCCTAATCTGGTTTCTACAAGCGTGGGCCACTGTCAAGTAGTCTTCCTTAGAGGCTGTCCCAAGCTTCCATTGTTTGTACACCTCTTTCTTTTTCTGCAGGAGGGCTTCAACCTCCCTGCTTAGCCAAGAGGGTTTTTTGACCCTTCTGCTACTTTTTCTCCATAAGGGAATGGATTTTCTCTGAGCCTTAAGGATTGTGTCCTTAAGGAACAACCATTCTTCTTGTGCTCCCTTTACCTGTGGTCCTTGGTCTCTCAGGGCATTCTCTACTAGTGACCTGAACTTATTAACATTTGCTTTTTTTAAGTCTAAGACTTTGAGCTTGGTATCTGTTTTGTCAGCCTTGCGACAGACTGTGAATGTAATCATGTCATGGTCACTATCGCCTAAGTTACCCTCTATGTTTTCACCAGGTCATCCCCTTTGGCTGGGACCAGGTCAAGAAGTGCATTGCCCCTAGTTGGCCTGTGCACCTCCTGAGTCAAAAAAAGCCCTTCAGTGCTGCTCAGGAAGGATCGTGATTGATCTGAGCTGGCCGAACATTCCACCCAGGAGATGTCTGGGTAGTTGAATTCACCCATGACAACCATGTCCTATGCATGCGCGGCCTCCGTTAGTTCACAGGTGAATGCTAGGTCAAGTTCCTCCCCTTGTTTAGGCGGCCTGCAGTATACACTTACAGTCAGGTCTCTCTCACCGCGCCTCCCCTGGAGCTTGACCCAGAGGGTTTCAAGCTGTTCTTCTTTGGGGCCAACATCAGCCTGTAGGGAGGTGTACTGCTCCTTCACATCGAGGGCAATGTCCCCCCCTCTCTTCTGTACCCAATCCCTTTTGTGAAGAACGTAGCCCTTTATGGCTACACTCCAGTCATGAGAGCAGTCCGACCAGGTTTCCATGGTCCCTACTAGATCATAATTCCCAGTGGAAAGCATTGGCATTGGTGTACACTGGCATTGGTGTACAGGCACCTAAGTCCTTCTACTGAGGTCACTGGCATCCTGTCACATTGAAGGGGAGCTGTTTTCTCAGCTCTTGTAAGAGTGGCTTGCTTGGTTTCATAGTCAACAGAGCTTTTCTATATATTGGTCCCTGGGTAGGCTCCAATTAGCATTTCCCCATCCCCCTGCAATCTTAGTTTAAAACCCTAAGAGATTGGCCATCCTGGCTGAGAAAAGGGACTTACCTTTCCGCCTGAAGTGGATGCCATCTCTCCCCATGAGTCCTCTGTCCTTGAAGTGGGCACTGTGGTCATAGAAGCCGAAGTCTTCTCAGTGGCACCACCATCGGAAACGCCAGCTCACCTCAAGTCTGTGACCTACCAAGACTCCCAGATCATTCTCTGTAGTGCTGCCATCCAGTCAGGTGTTACCCATTTTATATTTGTATTTTGTATTATTCTTAACAAAGTGTAGCACCTTGCATGTGTTGGTATTGAATTTTGTCCTGTTAGCTCCAGCCCAGTTTTCCAATCTGTCAAAATCCTTCTGAATTGTGCTCCCATCCTCCAACGTGTTTGCAGTCCTTCCCAGTTTTGTGTCATCTGCAAACTTGCTCAAGAAGCTCTCTATGCCAGCATCCAAATCATTAATAAACATGTCAAACAGCACCAGGCCCAGGACAGACCCCTGTGATACTCCATTTAAAACCTCTTCCCACTCTGACCTGGATCCATTTATAATTACCCTTTGCTTGTTGCTATTGAGACAGTTGTCTATCCACCTTATAGTAGCTTTGTCCAGCCTGTTTCTGCAATTTGTATATGAGAAGGTCATGTGGGACCTTGTCAAAAGCCTTGCTGAAGTCCAGATACACTACATCCATAGCATTAATTTCATCCACCCAAGTCGTTACTCTTTCAAAGGAGGAGCTCAGGTTTCTTTGATATGATTTATTCTCAGTAAATCCATGCTGGCTTATGATCAGCCTTTTCTCCTACAGATGCTTGCAAATGGACTTCATTAGGATATGCTCCAGTAACTTCCTATCCGTAGTTCCCTGGGTCCCCCTTTTTTGCCTTTTTTAAAGAGGGGCACTGCATTGGCCCTTTTCTAGTCCTCTGGTACCTGGCCTGTCTCCCATGGCTTAATGAAAATCATTGCCAAGGGCTCCGAGATCTCCTCTGCCAGTTCCTTTAGTACAAAAGTAGGATGTCTTGCTCTTGATTTTGCCAGCTCCTTTTTAGGAAAGTGGGGTATGTATTGAAGCCCAGCAACCAAACCATGGGCATGGCAGCTACCTGTATTTTATGAGAATTGTTGGCTTTTTAAGGCAATATAATATTGGGAAGCAAAAGCTGCATGTTTCTGAGGCCATGAAAAACTAGTTAAGGTGCTGTAAGCCAAAAACATGGAGGCCCCAGTGAAGAACTTCCCGAGGCCAATGCTGAAACAAGTGTGGAGGGAAGTGTCAGACAAGGGGCCCTACTTGGTGACCATACCAACTTAGCATGGTTAATAGCAAGGAACATTTTACCAGTGTGAGCACTGCAATTTAGATGGGGTCTAGGCAAAATCCCATAGTGTCCCAGAATAAAGTGTGGGACGCATCTTTTTGGACTGTGACTGCAGTCAGCCTGGAGGTGGATTTTATGCTTCATCACAGCAGTTCTGCAGGCACTGTTGAAAGATATACTGCTTTTATATGGTCAAAATATACCTACAGACACTTTTTCTGTGTTTTAAAGTGAATTTATGGAAGTTAAAAAACCTACTCATTTTTAAAGGGACTCACTTTTACAGTAAAAGACTGTTTATAATTATAACTGAATGAACTGTGTTTTTATGTCAGCCAAGGCCCCAAAAACTGCAGACACAGTGCAGTGAAGAAATAGAGAAAGAGAGAGTGAACTTTTATTCACAGCCAGTATCTAGGACTGAGTTTTTTACCTGTTGCATTTTGAGTATGTTTTATGGATCTTAAGGTGTTATCTTTTCATACTATTAAATGTGTTCATACATTTTATGTGTAATGGGTTGTATGACGCAGTGTGTTGGGAAAGCTTTTACACTGTAAATGTTATGAGACTATATTTTGATATGTGAAATAATGATCAGTTTTAACTTCTACAGGGATGAGGAGCCTTGTGGCGGTGAGGGAAGAGGGGGGTTATAAGAGTAGGCCGAGTAAAGCAGCAAGTAAGGCTGTGCGAAGCTTTGGTCCCTGATTCAATTCGGCGAAGATTCAACCTGATTTGGTGGCCAAATCTCTAAATCTAATCAGTGGACCCTCTAGTCTCTCCGAATCGAATCAGAGAGATACAGAAAGATTCAGAGATTCACACATAGACACAGCTTTAAATGTTTTTTCTACATACCTCTAGGTACCAGGTGGCTTGTGAATGCTGTGGTGTTGGGGCGCATGGAACATCCCACAGAAATGCAGGGGGTCCCCAGCGCACTTGGCAGCAGACCCAGAAGTGGACCAGAAACACTTCCTGTCCACTTCAGGGTCCGCTGGGGAGAGCACCGGGGGCCCCTCGCACCTCCCCAGTTCAGCAACTGGTGCCTCCTGGGTCTGGGGGGGGGCACCCGGGGTCCCCCTGTGGCCGATCGCTGAGCCAAGGAGGTGTGGGGGGGGGCCCCAGCACGCTCCCTGGCAGACCTGGAAGTGGACCGGAAGGACTTCCAGTCCACTTCTGGGTTCACCACGGAGCACATGGAGGGGCCCCCGCACTCCTGTGGGACGCTCCATCTGCCCCAGGATCGCAGCATTCACGAGCCGTGCCTGGTACCTCAAGGTATGTAGAAAAAGCTTTTAAAGTCACGTCTATGTCCGAATCGCTGATTCTCCAAATCAGCATCGAATCTTCACATTCAGATTCAGCCGAATCAAATCAGGGACAGCAATCCTAATCAACGAAACGAATCACTGTCCCTGATTCAGGCCGAATCCGAATCGAATAGGGCCCATTTCGCACACCCCTAGCAACTAGTAGGCGTGTACCCACTGAGGTATACTGTGGAAAAGAGTCTTAATAACAAGATCAGCATTACTCATTTTGTGGACTTATTCTGAGTTAGAGTAAGGGGAAGTAAGACAGGGAATGAGAAATAGGAGGATGTGCAATAAAGGGGTCGGGTGTTGTAAGGAGTAAATGGGAACATGTAAAGTTCAAGACAAATGAGTTGTTTGGTACTTTTGTAATTACACACACACACACACACACACACAAACTTCCCTGGATCTTGTGTTCTTGTTTCTCTGACTTCTGGACTCTAGCTGTTTGTCTTTGGTAACTAGAACCCTGATTTACCCTTTGACTTTGATTCTGGAGGGTCAAGGCTGAGATGGAAGTATGTAGTATGGAAGACAAGCTTACTTGTCTCACAAGCTGAGGGTAAGAACAGAAGATGCTACTGACTGCAACACAGAGAAGCACCGTCTGAGCAGCTGACCTTATAGCTGCATGAGACTCAAGGCTGGAATGAAGGGAGAAAGAGCATTTAAAAAGCACTATGCAGGCAAAGGGCCAATTGAGGGTGGACAAAGCAATACTGATGGATGCCAGAAGAAAGCAATAGAACTTTGTGTGGAGTGGATAGCAGCTGAGACCATGTCACAGGAATAGATGTAAAGTGTGATGAAAATATGTACATTGTTGGTGGCACTGATATAAAAGTCTGTCCTGTCCCTGGAATGCAGTTGTATAACATTAGACAAAAAATTACAAGATTTTCCACAGTGACTCCTTCTTCCCTTTGTTCTCTGTTGTGTGTCTGTTTGTGTTGTCTACAATGCAAGGAAAGAGTATTTAATGACTAGGAAGGGGAAGCCTATTTCACATCTGTTTTAAATGGATGACCTGAAATTATGTGGCCAGAATGAGTCTGAGATGAATTTGCCAGTTAAACCTGTAGACATTTGGAACCAAGCATGTAAATGCAGTTCTATTCTACCCTGTGAAAGTCCATGAATGTACCTCTTTTGTAACACACAGCAAGTGCATCTACACAAAATGCTAACTGTGCAGTAGCATCACTAAAAACACATGCACTGGTGCTACTGTGCAGTAATGCTGGTTCCTGCACATCGATTTAGTACTTGATTACACAAGTGCTAAACTTAATGCTCAGTAACTACGGTCCATTAATGAATGTATAAGCATGCCCACTGTTATCTTAACCCGTAAGACCACAGCAATGAGGGGGACCCAACACCATTTGCACTAACTGTTTTTAGAGGACACGAGCAGGGTAAAATAGAGCCTAAATCCATTTAAACACCTCTAAAAGCCTCTAAAAGTATTTAAGAGTTCTTCAGAAGGATAAGGTAAGTAAGGAAGAATTGAAGGAGACCTTGAATATGGAATATTTTGGGAGATTAGTAAAACTCTTTGAAACAGCTCAAACCACAAAATGCAGCTAAAACAATACATTTGCCATTCCTGTTCTGTGGTATTCCACTGAGGTGACAAATTGGACAAAGGCTAAGGGAAATGGACAGGAAGACTAGGATAAACTTAGTTGTGATTAAGTTAATGACCATAAATGTGGACAGGCTTTATGTTGCCAGGAAGTATGGAGGAAAGGGAAAGGGAAGAAAGGAGCAGTCAGGATGTTGTGAATAGGAGAGTGTAATGACAGGAGCCTGTATGAGAGATAGATGGAGGACTGACTAGAACATGGGTCTGGCTCCATAATTAAATGGAGAATATACTCCCACAGAGACCAGGTCATTAGACAGACATCAAAGAAGATGTAGGCAGAAATGGATGGGGAAAGACCTAGTTGTTTTTAGAAAAGCTTGAGGTTTTTAGAAAACCTCTAAAAGGTTTTTAGAAAAGCTTATGTAAAGAAGGCAGACAATTATAAGTGGCCTGTCAAAGGACGACTGAAAAAAGAAACTGAGGGTTTCATTATAGGCTCACAGAAACAAGCTAATTGCATGAACTCAGTTAAAGCCAAGAGAGAGGGTAGAAAAGATATAAGCTGAGAATGTAGGGTGTGTGGCCAGACCCCAGAGACTATTAGTCATAAGCGGAGGTTCCAAGTTGGCTGGAGATGACCACAAAGTACAGCATGACAAAGTTGGCAGCATTGTGTACTGGGCGCTCTGCAAAAAGTATGGACTAAACACAGGAAAGATATATCATCACCTGAGGCCAGACTAATTTGTAGAAAACAGAGCTTAAAAACATTATCAGATTATTCGATCATTACTATTCAGGAAATATAGGCTAGAAGACCAAACACAGTGCTTGTAATAAAGAAGATCAGTGCCTCATTGTGGACTTCTCATTTCCATTTAATAAAGATGTTCAGTTGTAAATGAAAGAAAAGATTAACCAGTATGGTCAGTTACAGCATGAACTGAAAAATATCTGGGGCATAAAAAGCATGAACACCATACCAATTTTTTTGAGACACTGGCGAGATCTACATGAGACACTGACTGCACAATAGTCCGATACTACTGCCCAGTAGTGTTGCGTGGCAATAACTTTGACACAACTTTAGACATTAGGAAGAACTTCTTCACAGTTCGAGTGGCCAAGGTCTGGAACGGGCTCCCAAGGGAGGTGGTGCTCTCCCCTACCCTGGGGGTCTTCAAGAGGAGGTTAGATAGGCATCTAGTTGGGGTCATCTAGACCCAGCACTCTTCCCTGCCTATGCAGGGGGTCGGACTCGATGATCTATTGAGGTCCCTTCCGACCCTAACATCTATGAATCTATGAACAACATTACTGCACAGTAGTATTAGGCTACTGTGCAGTAGTGTCACAAAAAAAATTTGTTAGATTACTGCGCAGTCATTTAGTACTTGTTTATACAAGTACTATATGTCTGTGCAGTAATGACTGCACAGTCAGCATCTCATGTAGATGCAGCCACTGAGATTTCATAAAGGGGACATAGCAGCAGCATGGTATAAAATGGAAATTAACTCTTTCATAAACTATGTCTCCTTTGGAAAGTAACATTAATGGACACCTAGAAAACACATGTCGTTGGTGCCTTTGCTTAGGTTAGGCACATATAAGCAATTCTGATCCTGCCAAACAGTCCAGGTGGTGGAGGAATAATAATAATAGTAATAGTTCCATAATAATAGTTCTAGGCTTGAAGCCTTGAATAGAAGAAGAGGAATATAACATGGGGGTTAAACAATGAACTTGCAGAACTACAGCAGGAGGCAGTGGTTAGGTGTAAGAAATAATAAAGGACAGAAAGGTGACTGGGGTGGGAACAGCTGGAATAAATGGGCAGGAACAGAAGATAGGAGAGAGCCGTCATGGGTGGAAGTAGTGTGTAGCAGGGAGGTATGATGGTAGGAGAAGTGACTGATAGGGAGATACTATGGGATAAGAGCAGTGAAAGGCAGGGAGGTATGAGGGGGAGGTAGCAGTGGGCACCAAGAAGGCATGTTTCTGTGTGATCAGTGCATGGCAGACTGTAGGTAGGAGTAGTGAGATGTAATGTACTGAGACTGTAGATAGCAGGGGAGTGTGGAGAGCTCACAGCTGTGGCCTCTGGAAATGTGATTGAGTTGGAACAGTTTGGAAAAAGAGATATCATGGGGAGAATAGTGGGTAACAGGAAGTACAGTAGAATGAGGACAGTGGGGAGCGGGGAGGTGAGACATGAATGGTAGTGGCAGAAATATGCGATGGGGTGGAAGTGATGAGTAGCAGAGGTGCAATGTGATGGGAGCTATGGTGGAAAAGAAGACTGAAGGGAGCAGTGTGCAGCAGCAATGTGATGAGGCAGGAGTGGTCAGCAGGGAGTTGTGAGCAAAGCCATCTGTGTCCTGGCAATCAGATGCCTGGGGCTGCTGCAGTCAGAGAATACTGATTGTGACAGGACAGTCCTGCTGCCTGAAGCCCCTGGTGGTACTGGTCTGAAGACCTTCTTGACAGGGCTGTCACACATCTGGGACCATCCCTGCATTAATGAATTAACTCTGCAGAGCCGGTTCCCCCAGATTGTCTACATGTTTCGCCAGCTCTGATTGCTTGCCAGCACAGCTTTGTTTCATGCTGATTTATATCTTCAGTCCCTTTTGCTACCTGGTAGCCAGCCATGTGAGTGTAAGGGGCCAAAGCAAATGGTTTAGTGACAGCAGCGCTGGCCATGATAAATCACAGGAATGCTTGGATTTATGAGCTGAGAAGCCAGGCACTAGCCAAGTTCTCCCCAGGGATTCATGGTGCTGAGTGGTGGTTTGGGGCAAAATCTACTGTTCTTACAACACTAGTGGGCTGCATCTCACTTATTCAAAGATTAGTCTGCGCAGAGCCACCCAACTCCAGACATGAGAGAGTCCTGTGAATGAAAAGTGCTCTCCAGCCAGGGCACAAAGATCTGGCCCCTGCTCAAAAGTAGCCTCTGACAAGCGTGAAACCACATTAGCCACAGCATCATCCCATAAGGTCCCAGTCTCTGCTCTGTCAAGAGACAGGTTCCTGCCCCAGAAGGGGAGGGACTGGCATACCATACATGCTCTCAGCTCTGGGGAGTCCCTACCTCCTAGGCTCTGTGCACTTGTCTACCACTGCAGTAGGGGGCACAGCAAGTATTGGGCCAAGCACACCCTGCCCACCGAAATCTGCAGGCATGAGCCAGACCTGGAAGTTTGCCTGTGAGGCTACTCTAGACTCATCCCAAGCACCCACCCTCAAGCCTTTGGTCTCTGGTGTGCTTGAGTTTAGGTGCTGGAGCAAGCCTGCAGCCTCTCTGATGAACTTCCAGATCTGGAGTGCACCAGTAGACATGTGTGGGTGAGGTAGGCTTGGTCCTGCCCTTTCCAGGATTCACCACCGCAGTGGTGCAGACAAGTCCTGAGTGCCCCTGTTCCCTGAGCACACTGCCCTGCTGGAATCACAGTGACTACAGAGAGTGGGATTTGATTCCCCTTGGTGCTTCTGAATGGCATCTCGTATAAGTGTGTAACAAGTGGGCTATCCTGCGGCCGGTCTAAACATCGGCCCGTCCACTTGTCTAGAGCTAACTGCCCTCCTGCCTCACGTGACATGCCTTTGATATATCTTTATGTTGTTCCCAGATAGGAGGCTGCCCATTTCAATTTCCCGGATGCCAAGGGCTTATATATAGCTCCAAACCTCTCCTTATATCATGTCTCATGCTTTGCAGCTGGCATCCATACCTATCATTACACCCCAGTCCCTTAGTGGGTTATCACTCAGTCTCACCTAGCCTAAACCTGGCCTCAGGCATCCTCAGATTCACCTGGGCCCCTTGTGCCCCCACCCTGGGGCTCTCAATCCCTGCACCCCCCACATACCGGGGCTCTCAATTCCATGCATACATTCCACCCTGCTTTTTGGGCCTAAAGCCTCACCATGGACCTGGACCCTGCCTCAGGCCCCCTTCTCCAGCCTGGACCCTGCCTCAGACCTCCCTCCATGAGCCTGGGCCCTATGCCTTATCTTCAGGGTGTGCTCCCCAAGCCTTTCCCCTGCATGGGGTTACTCACAAGGCGGCAGGGGCTGGGGTTTTCTGGCACCTCATACTCACCCTTCACTAGGGAGGCACAGGTGTGGCATTTCCTGGAAGCAGTCCCACCACACCATCCGCCCCAGCAAGGTGTAGCTTTAGGTCATGCCCCAGGACCAGGAACCTCCTCCATCCCCATAGTTCCAGGCCTATACCACCAAGATGTTCTGGGAGCAGCCAGCTGGGCAATGTTGCTCCTTCAGCCCGCTGCAGCATCTGCCTGCTCTGCTCTGCCTTATACCCAGGCTCCCAACCCTCTCCAGCAATCAGGTGGTCTCCTGCCTCACATGTAACCACCTGATTGGGCCTGCTCCCACCGACAGGCTGTTTACTGCCTGCTCAATCCCCTTCCAGTGACAGCCAGGGCCTGTGCCCTGTCACAGTGTCATTTTTTATTCTTCTGCACAGGTAGCAGTTCCAGCCACTGCAGATGCCTGTATGCACACAGACTGAACAACAGGCTACACACTGACCAGGCATGTGCACAACTACATACAGACACCCTTTCTTTGCAAATACCTGGACCTAAGTAACAAAAAAATGTAGCACTAGCGAGGGGCACAACCCTGCATGCTGCCCACGCTGCTCCCATGCACATACGGCATGTGTGACCTGGGTAGCGTGGAGTTTGCAGCAGCAGGCAGCTTCACTGCATGGCCCCTCTGTGTACTGCTGCTCTGGGTTGCACACACTGTGCTCCCGGCCCTGCTGCCCTCCCCTGGGCCCTCCGGAGCACAGCGTGTGCGACCCAGAGCAGCAGTGCACAGAGGGGCCACACAGGGAATCTGCCTGCTGCTGCAAGCTCCGCGCTTCTATGAAACGACGAATAGGCATATCTCAGCAATTCTCTGGAGGGAGCTGTTTCTGAGTTGCAACACAATGTCTCGATTGCCATGTTGTTCACCAGCCAGAATGACAGCCACTTCTGATGTTGTGGGTGCATTGAAGTGCCGCTCATGGTCACCAGCTGGAGATTTGTCTGCATGAGACACATTTATCATATGATGCATTTCAATATCCGCTAATTTTCTGGCAGGGTGATGATAGCTACCATTTTGAACTGCAACAAACAAACCCAGCAATGGGGCTGCCAACTCAGAAGAAGATTTCTGTCATGGACTTTTATGTCTACAGGATGATGCTGCGAGCTGGAAGTTTCAATCGCATCTTGCGATGCAAAGATCTCTTCCACCAATTTGCTGTGGACATGTATGCCAAAATTGAAGCAGAAAGGTTGAGATTCATTCAAATGAACCAAAAGAAACTCAGAGTTGAAAGCTATGTTCACCTCAGGGATACCATGAACAATGATAGAGATGCTGCCAGTGTTGGCCAAGTGGTCATCTTGCCTTCCAGTTTCACAGGTGGGCCTCGCTACATGCATGAGCGCACTCAGGATGCCAGGACATATGTGCAAAACTATGGCTGCCCTGATGTCTTCATTACCTTCACCTGCAACCCAGCTTGGGCAGAAGTGGCTAATGAACTGATGCCAGGCCAAAAACCACAGGATCGGCATGATTTGCTAGCAAGAATATTCCAACAAAAAGTGAAGGCATTAATGAATCTCATCAACAAGGAAAAGATTTTTGGAGCCATTCAGTGCTATATGTACACAATTGAGTGGCAAAAGTGTGGCCTACCACATGCCCAGAGCTTATTAGTAGAGGGAAATAAGATAGAATGAAAATATTTTATTTATAAAACATTAAAATTTGATTACTGCAACCTGTGTGAAGCTGGGTACTTTGGCTAGTGTTCAATAAAGGATTTCCTTGTATATCAGTCCATCCATCTGACATCAGAGTCAGTGATTCTGCTTGACCAATCCTTTGAATAACCATTGTTTGAACTCTGTCATACTCTCTATCTAAGAGAGAATGTGATGAGCAATAACGCGATGGTAACTTATATGTTGGGCGAATTAGTATGTAATGTTCCTTCCAGTATTGATTTTCAGTTATGGAAAGAGGTGTACCGCTTGCAAATATATGTGATGGGCTAGCTGGTGGTAGCTTGGGTTTTGAAAAGTTCAAAAATGATTGGTGGGGGGATTCCCTTTTCCCCCTAGAAGAGAAGAAGGCTTGCCTCCTTCCCTCCCTCACCCAGGCGCCAGGTAGAGAAACTGGACCTGAGTGAAAATTCACTTCTTATGTCCCCTGATTGGTCCTGGTGGCCACCTGGAGGGGGATAAAAGAAGACAACGAGGGACAAAGGAGAGGAGTCCCATAGCATACTAATACCCACTAAATCCCTTCAATTGGAGAGTACCTTGTCTGAGTACCACCCAGGTTACATATAGCTCTAGCTAATGTCTCATCTGCTTTTTCTTAATCTTCTTTTGACATTTTTTCCACAAAAAAAAGCTTGACTGTCTTGAACAGCTACTCATGGTGGATCGCATATCTGGTGACAGCGAACTTAAAAGTGAGGATCCTGCTTCTTCTTCCCCCAGACCTGGCAGCTCAACATTTTCATTTTCCATTTTTTGCAAATCTGCTATTTCACTTAAGCTACCAAGTTCCTGCAACAAAAGGCGGAAAATATTTTTATTTTAGCCTATTCTAGCCTGGCCTCATCCATCAGAAGAAGGTGAAGCGGCAGGGAGCTTGCTTCCCCCCTCCCTGCCAGAAAGAACACTCTGCTGCTCAACTTGCTGCTCAGTTGCCCTGGGATTGCAGAGTCAAAGGGAAGTATAGTCTGGCCTCTGCCATCGGCTAGAGGACTAAGCTCGCTCTGCAGGGTTGAAATAGTTAACTATTTATCTATTATGTGATTTTTTTAAATATATTGTTAAGCCCAAGCCAGTTTGGGTGCTTAGTGCAAGCAGAAAAGCAAGATACAAATATTTTCAATAAATATAAATATAATAATCCAGAGTTGCATTAACAACTTTTAAAATTACAATGATTTAAAACAATAGAGATGTTAGTCTATACTGTGTGTTGTTTACTATGTTAATTTGTTTACTTGCATAGGATTCCTGAAGTAGACTTTTTCAGATGATGTTGTTCCACCACTTTATTGTATTAGCTTTCTGTATATGGTTTGTACTCTTTCAGGACAGTTTCTACATGTTATTAAATGTTTCTTCATTCTTGTTGCACTGTTAGCATACTCCTGCCTCTTTTATTTACATTGATCAAACTTTCTTCCTTTATAGTGAAGTTCAAGCCACTGAAGAAAGCACTGAAAAACTAACAGAGCTTGTGCAAACACTTCCAACTTCCCCAACTCAAGAAAAGAAATCAACACTGCTCTGTGTGTTTTCTGAACTGAAAGTGAAACAAAAATTAATCACAGTTTTAGTTTTGCTTTCACTTGCAGTCTGAGATGAAATAAGAATTTAGGTTTAGTTTCGATTTGATCTGCACAGCCAATTAGGTAAATTCATACCTTAACTTGATTTGGATTATTATGCGAGTGTATTTACCCTCCTGCTTACAAATCAATAAAACATATACATACTCTCTCACACACTTCCTAGGGATAATCACCTGAAAAACATTATTACAACGCTGAAACTGCCAAGCTTGCCTAATATTGTATTGGCATGTTACTAATGAACTTTATGAAACAATGAATTTTTAGAAATGGAAAATTTCCCATAGAAAAATAAAGCATTGGAGACTTTTACACCACACATCTCTGTTACCTGGGGTCTTGGGGACATCCTGGGGTTCCAGCAGCAGCGATCTGTCAGCAAGGGGCCTGGCTGGTAGCTGGAGTGTAGCTCAAGCCGGCCAGGCTCTGGTTTCAGGCAGCGCTGCTGGCATGTGAGCTACCCTGCTTTTTTCAGGTGCGGGTTTTTTGGCACCAGGATCTCCCTGTCCCCGCCGTGCTGCAAATTAGCAGTGTGGGGAATGCCTGCATATGCGGCATGTGTGGTGTACGCACATACGTGCTAATTTGGATATGCCCTCACTCTCTGTGCTGTTGGATGCTCCCTGTGACTTCCTGTGGCTGACCTGTCACAGGGGGTTATGCAGTATAGATCAAAAAAATAATATTAAATAAATAACAAAATAATAATCGGTGACATTTTTTTTTAACCAAAAAAAAAAATGGCACCCAAGTGTATGACCCCAGGGTCCCCTTAGTATGCATACAAAGTTTCAGGTCTCTATGTATCATGGTCTTGGAGCTATGGCACTGACACACACACACACACACACACACACACACACACACAGAGGCCCTTTTATTAATATAGATTATGTTAGCCAGACCTAAACAAATATTCCTGAAAGCAATTGCTACCAAATCTTCTCATCATACAGGTACAAGCCCTTGTAACTGATAATGCGAGTAACATGAAAGCTGCATGGCAAATGTTAAAGGCAAAGAATCCTCATTTAATAGTATTTGGCTGTCTTACTCATGGGTTGAATCTTCTGGCAAAGGACATAGTAATTGTGAATACAATCAAGACAATATTGGCAAATTGCAAAGCAATTGTGAAGGTATTCAACAATCATCATGTTGCTAATCAGACTTTGAAGAAATTACAGAAAGAGAAGCCGGGGAAGGAAAGTGCACTTTTATTGCCAGGAGAAACTAGATGGGGCTTGTCACAACCCAAGGGTGTGATTTTTGTTTGTGCGCACTTCGGCACTGCTAAATTGTTCCCGCTAAATTGCAGCTTCTTTGCACGGTGGAGTTTTCTGCTGCAGAGGAAGACCCCGGTGCAAAAGAATTCCCGCCACCAGTAGCTTTCTTTGCAGGGTGCATTTCTTTGTTGCAGCACAGAAATGCACGTTGCAAAGAGTTCCCGCCAGGCTTGCTAGCCGTATAAAAAGCTTGGGTGGTTTCCGCCCAAGTTGGAGAACTCCGAGGAGAACCCCCGCAAGGGAGGACTCCACGAACACCAGAAGGAGGAGACTTCACGTCTCGTGAAGATCTCTAAGCGCTGCAGAGCCTATTGGACCCAGCGTGAATATCAAGAAGGCAACAGGGGTCTGATCAGCCTCTAGCCTCTCCCCGTCACCGAGCGCAATCCTCGACATATCCCTCTTCCCTGCACGCACAAGTTCCACGGAGCCTAGCAAACTTCGTGAGAGTCTATTCAGAGCTCATTTTCTTCGAGTACTTTCTTCAGTTGGCGCGACGGGCTCGCGGTTTAGAGCCTCCAACCGGATGGGCTAGAAGAATGTTCACGGGAAGGAACTCTAGTCTGCCTCTCTTCTTTTCTATCTGTAACTGCAACTCAAGCAAGTTTTCCTGCCTGCACCGTGACCATCTTCGGTGTAAGTAAATAATCTTAAATCAACCATTACGCGTCCGTGACTAATTCTAGCGTGTCGCCTGTTTTCTCCAACCCAGCATGCCCAGGCTGCTGGCCACAGCCCACGCGGCGCGAAAAAGGGCCCGGATCGCTCCCGGCCCGCACAGGGCTCAGCTACAAAGTGTTTACATAGTTTGCTGTGCACAAAGAACTGTTTGCAGTGTGCTTCAATAGATGACAGTATCCCTGATTATTCCCACTGTGGCGGAGCACAAGTAGGGTGCTTGCCACTGAGTGTGGGCTGCAGCAGGCTGGGAGTGCATGAGTATGGAAGCTGCCTGGAGACACCCCTGGGGAGTCATTCTAAAGGGGGAGGTGTGTTGTGCAGCACCAGTGGGGTGCTTGCCATTTAGGGGCTATTGCAGGCTCAGAGTCAGCCTGACTGCAAGCAGCAGGGAGAAGCTTCCCCCTCAGGAATCATTTTAAGGGGGAAGGTGGGTAGTAGAGCACCTCCAGTGCCTGCCACTTTAAGGGCTGAAGCAGGCAGCCAGCAGGTGCCTAATGAGGGTGGCCATTTTCAAACAAAGGCCAGCCAAGCACAGCCAGCAGTGAGAGCAGTCAGCTCTCAGCAGTTGAGGGAGCAGTATCACCCAGCTCCGTTGCTGCTCAGGGTCATCTCAGAGGTAAGGGTGAGGCTATGGGGAAGGAGGAGGCCTCATGGTCCTGGACATGACCTGAAACTGTACCCTACCGGGATAGGGAAGCCTGGTGGCCCTGCCTGTTGCAGGGCAGGGCCACTTAAATGTCAGGACCAAGAACCTCCCCTGTGCAAGGCGCCTAAACCCCTGCTCCCACTATCCAGTGGGTTACTGTAACATTGGAGGGAAGTGGGGCCAGGTACACCCATGTGGGGTACTTGAGCCTGTTGGGATGTAAGACCCCCATAGCATGAGGAGTAGAGGCCAGGTATGCCCATACAAGGGGCACCTAAGCCCATTGGGTGAAAGTCCCTGCGAATGCCAGGAAGGGGTGAGAAGAGGGGTGAGAGTTGGAGGACCTGGTGCATGCCTTCAGACAGGAGGCTAGGTTCTAGGCCAAGAGAGCTGTGGCTCCGGGAGTGGGGTGAGTAAATTGAGGTCCTGAGAGGGGACAATGGTTGAGGACCTAAGAGGAGGTGATAGTTGAGGCCCCAGTGAGAGGGGCGAGCAAGTTGTGGCCTGGGAGAAGGGTCAGTTTAGTCCAGGTAAGCCTTAGGGTGCCTGAGACCGCAAGTGGGCTGTCATGGGATGCGGTCCCTAAGGATGGCCGTGATCTCCTGAGGCCCCTTGACCGTGCCAGTTTGGGCCGATAGGCACCCTCTATTCTCGCCCGCCACGTCTTAATGTAAAATGTAATGTAGAGAGGCTGCCTTCACATCTGGTTGGACATGGTCCTGATGAACTTCCCTGGACCCCATGGGTCCCCAGCCTTATGGGCTATATGCGTGGCTCCAACTGTCCCTTTACCACACCCCAAGCCTCGCAGATGGTACTGGCGTTGTCTTGCCTAGACCTCATTATAATTTGGCCCCTTGTCCTCACTGGGCTCTCCACAGCCCTTTCTCCACGCTGCTCAGCACTGTGGTCTGTGCACTGCAAAATTCTACGTCCTCTCTGGCAAAGGGGTCTGTGCCTCCAAATGCCGTACCCTCTCTGGTGCCGGGGTCCCCATGCTGTAGTGGGCCCCCAATGAGGCCTCCTCCTTCCCCAAATAGCCTCACCCAAACCACCAGTCTTATAAAACATCAAACAAAACATAAGCCCCTGGGCTATAACATAACACAAGCTACATAAGGTGTGCTCGGCTCCTTTACATTACCCAGAGCAGAACTTAGTGAGGCCTCTTCCCTTCACTTGCTCTAGGAGGGCTCCTTCTCCCTTGGCCACCAGCAGAGAACTGCCTCCTAGTCCCCGTCCTTGGGTTTATATGGGCCCAGGACCCTGCCCCTTCCAGCTAGCTGACCAGGTGCAGGTGCAGGCTAATTTCCTCATTAGCTAGCTGCCATGGCAACCTGCACCTGGGCTCCTGTCTGGCTCTTTGGGCTCTCTCCAGGCAGTTTCTGCTCTTCTAGGAGCAGGCACCTAAGTGCCCTGTGACATGTGCCTAAGGCTGGTAGAGGCAACAAAGTGAGAGCCGCTAGTAAATAGGGTGTCATCAGACCCTGCTGGGGAACAGCTGGGGTGTGATATCTGGAGCGGAGGTGGCCTAGTGCTTTGTGAATCGCTCAGTCCCGTTCAGGTGAGGGCCACAGGAGAAGCTCAAAAGACTGTGCCAGGGCTGATCGAAGGGTGAAGAGCAAAGACCGAGAATTTCCATGAGTAGGGTGGTATGAGTGTGGCCCTGAAAAGGGTGGCATGATAGAGACTGGATGAGAGCCAGTGGAGTGAGAGAGGCCCTGGTGAGAGAGGGGTGGTGTGTGCATGGCCTGTAACAGGACAGAATGCAAGAGGCTTAATACTGTGCTGTGTTGGGGCCAGCCTCAGACCAGGACATTGCACAGCTGTTGGAAACATTTGCGAGGCATGGGACATGTATAAGAGTAGGTTGGAGCATGTACATTTGGCCCTTGTTTTCAGGGCAGTCAAAGCCTTCTGCTTAACTAACAACTTCATTAGTTACCAACAAGGCATGGCAGACAAGCAGGCAGGTGGCTTGCCCAAAGACAAGTGGGTGGCCAGCACTGTGACTGGTCGGAGGGGAGTCCCACTTCATAGTTTCATAGTTTCTAGGGTCGGAAGGGACCTGGGCAGATCATCTAG
>NW_005842661.1:213103-220093 GCF_000455745.1 Alligator sinensis | reverse complement strand
AATTTGAACAGGGTGCTTTGCACCCCCTCATCCAAATCACTGATGAAGATGTTGAACAGGGCGGGCCCGAGGACCGAGCCCTGCGGGACCCCACTGCCCACGTCCTTCCAGGCCGAGAAGGACCCATCCACTACCACCCTCTGGGTGCGGCTCTCTAGCCAGTTGGCGACCCATTGGACTGTGTGGGTGTCTACGCCACAGTCCCCCAGTTTCCTAATGAGAACGGGGTGAGAGACAGTGTCGAAAACCTTCCGGAAGTCCAGGAAGACTATATCCACTGCTACCCCTGCATCCAATGATTTAGTGACCTGATCGTAGAAGGCCACCAGGTTGGTCTGACATGACCTGCCGCTGATGAACCCATGCTGGTTGCCCCTGAGCATGCATTTCCCTGCTGGCCCCTCCTGGATGTGTGCCAGAATAATTTTCTCAAACAGCTTGCCCAGGATCAAGGTAAGACTGACTGGCCTATAGTTTCCCGGGTCCTCCTTCCTCCCCTTTTTGAAGATGGGGAGCACTTGTCACACCTGTGAACATTTGGAAGCAAATTCTCGACAACAATGTGTTCTGGGTTCAAGTTCAAGGAGCATTCAATTTGCTACTATCAGTTTCAGTGGCTATCAAGAAACTTGAAGGAGCTACATCAAGCCTTTCAAATACTCCAGAGATATTCAGACAATTGAATGAAAATATATTTGAGCTTTTGCCTTCTTCACCTCTACCCAAAGAAGCAGCAGCAAGACAAATGTTTACTAAGAGATCTGAGTTTTGCTCTCATCCAATTCATCTGGCAGCAAACCTTTTTGAATCCTCAACACAGAGGACAACATTTATCAGAAGATGAATTATCTACTGCTCTCGATGCAATTATGGAATTAGCTAAGAATGTCCCAACATCTACAAAATAGCCATGATGAAAGACATTGCTGAGTACTGCGCAAAAGAAAATCTTTGGAGCAAAGACATCATTTGGTGGGCAGCAGAGAATATGTCTCCTCTCACATGGTGGAAGGGGTACTGTAATACCTGACTGTTGTCCAGGATTGCTGTAAGGATCCTAAGGATTCCATCAACAGCAGCTTCTTGTAAACAGAACTGGAAGGCATTCAGTTCAATCAAGACAAAAAAGATGAATAGACTAACAAATGAACACACCACTAAGCTTATTTCTATTCCTAAAAATATCTTGCTTCTTGAGAATCAGTCAAAAGTACAATTAGTGAAGAAAATGCAGTGTGATGATAAGTTGCCCTTGCCCATAGACTCATTGGTAAAACCATCCTTTAGCGAAACAGAATGTGGTTCAAGTAGTTCTGAATCAGATTTGCCTCAATCTGATTCTGAAATGGAACTAATAAGTAGTGCAAGTGATTCTACAGATGGTGACAGTGAAACTGGAGGTGCGCAATGACCTCAGTGGAAGAGAGTTAAACTCTGTTGAAGTAGATTAGTGGGCAACCAAGGCATATCATGCACAGTTCTTTGGTAGGGCTGTGCAAAACTTCGGATCATGATTCGGATTCAGAGATGATTCAAATGATTCAGAGGCTGAATCTATTAATCCGAATTGAATTGCTGGAAGCTTTAGGCTTTCTGAAGCGATTCAGAGCTTCCAAATCACTTTGGAAAAGATTTGGAGCTGATTTGGCCATAGAGTATAATGGGGAAATCAATGAAATATCTATAACTTTGTTGTTGTTTGTCTGATTTACATGAAACTTGCAGGGATGGTAACCTCTGCTTATAGCATGAAGCCTACCAAGGTTCAAGAAGACACAGGTACAGGGGCTCAGGGGTAACTGCACCCCAAATTCTTGAAAGCAAAACTCATGTCACATCTATGTGTTACACCACAGGGGAGTGAAAACTGCAGGGATGGTAGCCCCTGTTAAGGCCATGAAGCCTGCCAAGTTTCAAGAAGATTGGTGCAGGGGAGATCGGTGCAGGGGTTTGGGGGGAACTGTACCTCAAGCTGCTGACAGACAAAACTCATGACATAGATGACCCTGTGTGTGCTAAGGTTCAGTGGGCTGAAAACTGCAGGGGTAGTAGCCCCTGCTCAGGCCACAAATCCTGCCAAGTTTCAAGGAGATAGGTGCAGGGGCTTGGGGGAAACTGCACCTCAAGCTGCAGACAAGCAAAACTCATGACATGGGTGACACTGTATGTGTTAAGGCACAGCAAGGTGAAAGCTGCAGAGATGGTGGCCCCTGCTGCAGCCACCACCCACATAATCCTTTAATTTGTTTGAATAAAACATTTAAACCACATCAAGTATTTAAGTTTTTTTTCCTAATCAAATATTTCAGTTCAAATACTTGTGGCTTTTGGGACATAAAATTAACATAGGCATACTTTTTTAGTTTTGTTTACTAAATATAAGTCAAATAAACATGCTAAATCAGAACACGGTCTATTTAGGGCATTGGAAAAATTTCTGGAAAATTTTCCAGAAAACCCACATCTCTGCCAAGTAAGGCTGCTAGGAACAGCCCAGGTGCTGGTCTCAGTCTCCCCTACCCCCACCGGGGGTTGGGGTAGCATATTGGAATAGTAGCATATTGTGCCACTGCTATTTGTCCCTGAAGAACCGTACATGTGCACTTATCTGGACACACCCTGTGAGGGGCATGCCCTTCTGTGGGGAGTGGTACCTTTAAGAGGCTTCTGCAAAAGAACTGACTGTTGGGCTGTTCTGGACAATTTGACTTGTGACTACAGCAACAGAACCCTGTTAGGCAGCTTGGCTCTGAACAACACGTACCAGCTGGGAGAGAGATCAGGAGAGCTACTCAGGGCATCAAGTAGCAGGGAGAGAGAACCTGAGGGAACTACATGAAGCAAGGAGGAAATATGAGGCAAGGAAAGAAATTTCCCCCAAGATCAGATTAGCACAAACTGCGGAGAGTTTTTCCTTTTTCTGTAGCATAAGGCATAGTTGTCTTCTTACGGTCCTCTGTGCACGTTGGTCATGCTCTCATCTTCCCTACTCATACCTATGCCATGTTGTAAGTGCTCTTGGTGGAGCTACAATTGCACCTTGGTGGAGCTACAAGGTGCAGCTACAATTGCACCTTGTAGCTGTGCATGAAGGTTTGAAGTGGCATTTTGGGGAAATTCTTGATTACATGGGTGCCAATGAACACAGGAACTGGGCTCAGTGGCTCAGGAGATGGTTTCCATTCCGCTGTTACTGTGTCAGCCTCTTTTCTCTCTTGTGGCCTCTCACACAGTCATTAGGAAGGCAGGAGATGAGGGAACCTCATATATAGGATAGTGACAAGTGTGGCAGGCCAGTAGGGGGTGCTCCTGCACTGAGCCACACGCCTCACTGAGTCCAACCACCTTCCAGGCTCTGAGTGCCTCCCTAGGGGTAGTTGGACGTACCTCCTTCCTGGAGCACACCTGCAAGCCTGGGGATAACACCGACACCACCCAAGGTGTGGATTGATCTTGGCCCTGTGCCCCCTGGGAAACACAGGCCTAGTAGTCCTTGAGGGGTACTCAACCCACTGCAAGAACTTGGGGTGCTTCCCTCAGTCTGAAGCACAAATAGTGGTCTCTCTTAGTCAGCCAAACCAAGAGGACCCCAAGGCATAATCTAGACCCTCTCCCAATAAGTCTCCCATACTAGGTACACAGGAGAACTTTATTGGTTACAAGGAGTAGGTTTGGAATAGGGTACAGGGTAGAGCAATATCAGAGTAATCCTACAGAGCAAACAGTGGCATGGTAACCTTTGATCACGCATCTGAGTTACTGCAAGCTATATATCTAGTTAGATCTCAAGTAGCTTACTCACAAGTATCATCCAGAGGCAGGTGGAGATTCCCTCTGGAGGCAAGCAGTTCACTGAACATGAGTTTCAGGAGAGAGACTCAGCTTCAGATGGTCCAGCTTCTCTGAGGGTTCTCATCATGGCTGCTGCCCCACCTCCTGGGCAGTCCTTAACTTATATAGACCTTATGACCTCATTTGCCTAATCCAATGAAAGTCAGCAGCTGTTGGCTGCCAGCCAACCAATTTGAAATGCATCACTGGTTGCTGGGTAGACTGGCAGTGTCTCTAGCCCCCTCCCAGTCATGATGAAATTGCTTAGAACAATAGGGAATTTAAGCCCCCACCCAGGTGTGTTAGGCCAGTCATGTAAGCAGAGGGAGCAAGTTCGCCCCCTCCCTCAGGAATGTACGCAGCTCAGGTTACAACTCAAAGTTACCTGAAGCTGATGGGGTCAGGGTTGTCTGCCCTTTGCAGTGACCATGGTAACCAAATTGCCAGATTGGTTCCCCGCCTGATAGCAGAGTTTAGGAAGAGACCAGAGATGGCATTCTGCCACAACAAGTACATCGTGGACAGGTTGGACCCTGATGACCCCACAATCCGACCCCTGAAGTCAAACCATCATTCAGAGACTCTTGCTCCAGATATGTGACTTCTACTTGAGAGAGATTCTAGTGCAGAATCCCATAGGCCAAGGAAAGATCATCTTATTTTTTCCAACTCCTTGTAAATTGTATTTCCCAAACCTCTGACTCTTTTCTAGTGTGCCCACTTCTTTCTTGAAGTGTTGTGTTTCAAACTGTTCCCACTATTCCAGATGAGACCTCCCTCTTGCAGATTAGAGCAGAATAATCACATCCCATGATTTGCAATATGACAGTCCTAATAATAAAAACCCTTCTATTAAATGTTTTTATTACAGCAATATTACACATTTGCCCCACACACAGCTTTCAGTCAACTATAACCCTTAGGTCTTTTTCCGCAGCACTGGAGCTTAACCAGCCACTCTCCATTTTGTATATGTGCAAGTGATTGTTCATCCTAAGTGCAGGACTTTGCACTTTTCCTTAATGAATTTCACATGATTTATTTCAGACCATTTTCCCAATTTATCAAGGCCATTTTGAATTCTGATCCAGGATTGGACATTGTCATGCCTGGATGTGGGCAGCCAAATCAGGGACTACTTAGAAACTGAGGCAATGACCAGGGTTAGAATGAATGAGCAGAATCCAAGGACAAACCAGGTCAAAAAGCTAGAAGGCCAATTTGAGAGCAGAGCTAGAGAGCAAGCTGGGTTGAGAAGCCAAGAGGCTAAACAGATACTGGAGTCAAGAAGCAAACCAGAGAGACCAGAAAAGCAGTCTTGGATCAGGTTGAGCCCTGTTGTCCAGGCACTTTCTGTCCCTGCACAGGTGGACATGAGGGTCAGCTACCCCCAGGTGGCTACTCTGGTAGCAGGGAGTGGACAGAGGGTTAGGGCTTCCTGAAGTCTTCAGGCCAGCCTGGATCAGCCTGGGACATCAACCATATGGCAGCAGGCTGGGATGAGTAGCCCTAGTAACCAAACAAAAGCCCCAGGTTTGAGGCTGCAGCCTGACAGACATATGGGGCTTAGAATTGTAGAATCAAAGGACTGGAAGGGACCTGTAAGATCATCAAGTCCACTCCCCTGCCATGGGCAGAAGTTTATTGAACTCAATGAGGTGCTTGTCCAGACTTCTCTTGAACACCTCCAAGGATGGCAACTGTACCACCTCTGCTGGGAGTGTGTTCTTTCCATAGTTACCCTATGGAAAAGAAGTTTTTCCTTATGTCCAGCCTAAATTTTCCCTCAATTAGCTTGTGCCCATTGGTCCTTGTCCTCCCAAGGGGTGCCTTACTGAAGAGTTGCTCCCCTAGATCTTGGTGTTCACCCTTGACATACTTGTAGGTGGCTATCAAATCACCTCTCAGTCTTCTCTTACTCAGACTGAACAGACCCAGTTCCTGGAGTCTCTCCTCATCGGGCCTATCTTCCAGGCCCCTAACCATACGGGTGGCCCTTCTCTGTTCCCATTCAAGCTTCCTGAAGTGTAGTGCCCAGAACTGGACACAGTACTCCGGCTGTGGCCTCACCAATGCTGAATAGAGGGGGAGGAGCACCTCTCTGGATCTGTTGGCCATACACCAGCCGATGCACGCCGGAGTTCTGTTTGCCCTACGGGCAACTTCATCACACTGTTGGCTCATGTTCATCTTCTGGTCGATTGTCACCCCCAGCTCCCTTTCAGATGCAGTGCCAGCCAGTGGACCGCTACCCATCGTATACTTATGGTGAAGGTTCTTCCTACCCAGATGAAGGACCCAGCACTTTTCCCTATTGAATCTCATCTGATTCTGTTCAGCCCATAGGACCAGTCTCTCAAGGTCATCCTGCATCCTCAGCCTATCCTCTGATGTACCCGCATTTCTCCAAAGCTTGGTGTATCTGCAAACTTAATGATTGCACTTTTGACACCCTCATCCAAGTCATTGATAAAGATGCTAAAGAGCATAGGCACAAGCACTGATCCGTGGGGAGACACCACTGGAAATGGGCCCCCAGGATGAGGCCATCCCACCAATTACAACTCTCTGTGATTGACCTCTGAGCCAGTTGTCTACCCATCCCACTGTAGACTGGTCTAGGCCAGTACCCTTCAGTTTAACTGAGAGAATCAATTGGGAAACAGAATCAAAGGCTTTACTGAAATCTAAGTAAATTATGTCAACCTCATGTCCCTTGTCCAGCTGGTTAGTTACCTGGTTATAAAAGGACACCAGGTTTGTTAGGCATGTGCTGGTTGTTCTGTCAGTCACTGTTATGATGTTGTCATGAAAAAATGCAAACATGATCCTAGAAAGCATTATGTACAAGACATCCAGTATAGCAGGGGTGGCCAACATGTGGCACAGTCAGCTCCTGTGTGTGCCACAAAGCAGATCAGTATGAGGGCAGGCTGCACAACAGCAGAAAGCAGAGCAGTGAACTGGGCAGGGAGCACAGGGCACAGGGCAGAAAGTAGAGCAGCAGATTGGGCAGAAACTAGATCAGGCAGGGGAAGGTGTAGTATCTTGAGGCTTGTAATGTGGAAACAATTCTTTATTACATGCAGAAACTTATATACAACTATTTACAAAAGAGGAAGCAGTTTTTACTATTACCCTTGCAAGGGTCTTGTGGCT
>NW_005842661.1:210648-213077 GCF_000455745.1 Alligator sinensis | reverse complement strand
TCCCTGCGGGCCTCACCAGAACTGCCTCCTGGGAGCTGAAACTTCCTGGACACTCTTGTGTCCAGAACAGTATCGGAGTGGCACTTGGGAAGGATGCAGAGCTAATTTGTGGCATGCCTGCTAAAAAGGCTGTCGTCTACTGCATTAGAACATGAGAAATAGTAATGTTATTGCAGAGGGAATTGGTGGGGGCTCATGTGGAATTCTGTACACAGTTCAAATAACCCATGGTCAAGAAAGTTAAATTCACACTGAATCGGATGCAGAGAAGACCCACTAAGATGATCAGGGGAATGGAGGGTCTGTCTTACATGAGAAAAATGTTTGGCTTCATTAACTTGGTAAAACAAAGACTAAGAGATTGAGAACCACTGGTATAGAAACTAATATTGTGCTTGAAGAAAGATGTATTTGGTGTAATTTTTAACAGTACATCTCAACACTGGTATAATTTCCTCTGGCAGGAAAATAGAATATATTATGTTTCAAAAAAAATAAACACACACACATATACACAGATACCTTTTCAGGTTAAGACTGAAGTGTGCCATCAATTTTAATCAAGAAAAGAAGTGTGTCCCAGATATCAAAAGTTAGGGGAAACACTGGTACAGTGCAGCAGTTCTCTTAGTTCCTGCTCCTGCTGCTGCCACTGCCACGGCCACCTTGCACTCTGCAAGTGGACAGACCCAGATATCATCTCTGCTGGATTTTGTTCCAAAATGCACAGCCTCTGTCCAATCTTGTCTCCACCCACTAGCCTCCATGCTCAACTTTCCCTGGGATATTAAAGTAAAGGCAGGAACTGCCACACCTAGCAAGGAGGTGACAGAGCAGGTGTTGGGCTGCTGATGGCATCAGAGCCTAACACAACTCCTCACTGCCTCTTCCCAGGGCCAGCAAATGTGAACATGCTCTTCAAATGTGTCTGAAATAATATGAGATCATCTCCCCACAGGACCACAGTTCCTGGATGTGGGAAACCCAATCCAGTGGTATTTCTGCCCTGTAAGTTTCTCCACGGGGCAATAAAAGTCTCCCCAGCACAAGGAGTAAGGCATGCTGGCTTATTTGTGTTTCTGCAAAGCTCAGGTCTGTCAGGCACTGAGTGCACAGAGCTATTGTTAACAAGAATGAGATGCACTGTGAGAGGTCATTGGCTGGAAGTCTGCAAAGTAGTCCCAGGATACACATGAACCTGACTTTGGTGAGGTGTTGGAGCATTCGAAGTTTGGAATTCATGGAGCAGTTGGACTCCCTCTGCGGGCCTCTCTGTCTTTGGCATACATGGCAGACCAGATTCAGTTTGTGCATCCTCAGACACGTACACTGCTTTTAGCAACAGCTTCACCCTATCTTTGCAGGCAGTCAGCAATGGTTTTTTTGTTTGAGGGAAGGGGGAGAAGGGGGGAGGAAGAATAACCCAGCTTAGGTTAGAGGAAGACTGCTAATACTGGTTCTCCCCACCACTCAGCTGTGACATGATGTGGCAAAAGCTCCCCTCTACCAGGGGAGAGTACAGAGTGGCACAAGCAGAGCTCCCAGTCCGCCAGAGCCCCAGGCAACCAACTGCAGCACAACACAGGGAAAGCCCCCTTCCACTGGAGCCCCAGACTGGGCACAGCACAGGGAGAGCCTCCCACTGCTGTATGCCATCAAAAGTATGGTTCTGCAGGCCAAATCCAAAAGCTCCATGGGCCAGATCTGGCCCATGGGCTATAGGTTGCCAACTCCTGCCACAGTGAATCAGATAATGTGGTTGGCTCCAAAATATGACCCCATCTCATTTAACCAGGGCAAGATAAGTTCAAGCACCTAACTCACTGACTCAGCTGTGAAATGGGCTGGGCCCCTCAAGAGGCAGGAAGAGGGTGATGGGGAGCGTGATGGGGTTAAGGACCCTTCCTCCTTGTGCCCCAGCATCCCCTCTTCCCCGTCCCAAACAGGGCCCTGGAGCCAGATTCCCCTTCCTTGCACATGTCAGGAGTCCTGGTATCTAGGGAAATGCTCAGATCTCTAGCAGCTCCAGGAGCTGGGCTTTTGTGTAAAGAAGTCACATGGGTGAAGCAGGGAACATTGTCACTGAGTCACTCCCCCACCTATCTCTCTGCCCCCTTCCAGCCATGACTAGTTCCCCAGGACAGTTGTAGGTGATTGCTGCCCATCTTGATGGGCAAGCCCATGCTGGAATCCCAGAAGTTTGCCACCCCATGTGAGGAGCCCTGGGGACTGCCTTCTGAAACTATCTTGGCTTATTTGTTTCCATATTACTTTTTGACATCTTCTGTTGACAGCAGAAGCAACAGATACATTAGTCATCACTGGAGGGGCCCTTAGAGTCAATGGTTCCTCATCCTCAGGCCTTGAGAAGCAGAATTGAGGGACCTGGCCTATGGACACCATGCCTTGTGTGGGCCTTGGCAGTGAGG
>NW_005842661.1:202661-210617 GCF_000455745.1 Alligator sinensis | reverse complement strand
GGTTCAGTAGCTGCACACAATGGCAGGGTTGACTATTCAAGGCCCCATGCAAAGGATCAGCTTCAGGTCCCTACTTTTTGCTAGACAACGAGACTAAATTGTAATTGCAGTGCAACTGCAGGAACTGGTGAGGAACTGGTATATGATAAGTTGGGCCATCACACTGTGGTGCTGAAGGGCCAAAGCGGAGACAGCAGCTGCAGGGAGAGGCTCTTGCAAAGGGACTGTGGGAAGCAGGTCCAAGGGATGGGAAACAGAACAGCAAGTAAGATAGGGCAGCTACTGTGGGGAGATCACAGCTGGTTGGGAAGACTGAAGGGAGTCTGGTGCAATACCATGTTGGAAGAGCAGAGAGGCTCAGGACAACAAGATGCTGGGGATAATCTGGGTAGGAGAGCATGATGACAGGGTCTCAGTACTAGCCTCGTGTGAGGGCCTGCTGGGTTGTCTGCCAAGATCTAGCGGCCAAGCCAAAGTGATATAAGGAAGGAGCTGGGGGGGCGGGGGCTCTATACCTCCATCCACCAAGACATGACATCCTCATGACTGCCAGGCAGTGAAATCTGGAAACCCTTTCCAGCCACCCTTTGCCACTGAGCCAGAATGTCATGGATATTGATTCAAGTGCCAGACATACTCTGTCCTCTCCATTCCTTAGGCATTACCTACAGGTTTCTCCATCATATCCTCACAAGTCTGAAGGATCGTCAGAAAGCAGAAGCTCAACCTCCAGCTGCCCAGGGCAGGGCCACCCAGAACACAGCTGTCCCTCAGCCAGGGTGGGTATCCAGGCTCCGAAAGCATAGCACAAGTGCTAGAGGACAGTGCCATGCTCAAGGGGGAGAACTCAGCTCCCATAGAATCAAAATGTTCTGTGAGGAAACATCAGGGTTTGTTGCGGGTAGGTCGTGCTTGACCAATCTTATTTCCTTTTACAACCAGGTGACCTATCACCTGGACAAGGGAGAGCAGATCGATATCATATATCTTGACTTTTAAAAAGCTTTCGATCTGGTATCCCGTGATCACCTCTTGGCAAAACTGGCCAACTGCAGCCTCAGGTCCACCACGATCTGCTGGCTGGGGAATTGGTGCCGTGGTCGGACCCAGAGGGTGGTGGTTGACAGAAGTCAACTGTTGTGGTGTGCTGTGACCAGTGTGGTCCCTCGAGGCTCTGTCCTTGGACCTATATTATTCAATATCTTCATTAATGATGTGGACATTGGAGTCAGAAGTGGACTGGCCAAGTTCGCCGATGACACCAAACTTTGGGGTAAAGCATCCACACCTGAGGACAGGAAGGCGATCCAAGCTGACCGTGACAGGCTCATGAAATCGGCAGACAAGAACCTGATGGTATTTAACACTGAAAAATGCAAGGTTCTCCACCTTGGGAGGAAAAACCTGCAGCATTCTTGTAAGCTCGGCAGTGCTACGCTGGCTAGCACTGTGGACAAAAGGGACTTGGGGGTCATGATTGACCACAAGATAAACATGAGCCATCAACGTGATGCTGCTATTAAAGCGAGCAAAACACTGGCTTGCATCCATAGATGCTTCTCAAGCAAATCCCAGGATGTCATTCTCCCGTTCTACTCGGCCTTGGTGAGGCCACAGCTGGAGTACTGCGTACAGTTTTGGGCTCCACAATTCAAAAAGGATGTGGAGAAGCTTGAGAGGGTGCAGAGGAGAGCCATGCGCATGATCAGAGGTCAGGAAAACAGACCTTACGATGAGAGGCTGAGAGCTATGGGACTCTCCAGCCTGGAAAAGCACAGGCTCAGGGGTCATCTGATGGCTTCCTATAATTTTATAAGGGGTGCTCACCAGGATCTGGGGGAACGTTTGTTCAACAGAGCACACGAAGGGATGACAAGGTCGAACGGTCATAAACTCCTCCAAGACCATTTCATGCTGGACATAAGAAAGAACTTCTTTACTGTCCAAGTCCCCCCAGGTCTGAAATAGCCTGCCAGCGGAGGTGGTTCAAACACCTACTTTGAACACCTTCAACAGAAATTTGGATGTTTATCTTGCTGGGATCCTGTGACCCCTGCTGACATCCCTGCCCTGGGGCAGGGGGCTGGACTCGATGATCTTCTGAGGTCCCTTCCAGCCCTAACGTCTATGAAATCTATGAAATCAGCTTGGCTGCAAATTTCTAGTTTTCTTTTGGGACTCCCTTGACCTAACCCTAACATAACCTATCTGACAGACACATATGGTCCCCTCAGCACAGACAAGGCCATGGAGTGGGGACAAGGAGCCAGCCTTGTGCCCTCCAAACCATGAATGCCACATGCCCCCAGAGGCTGGGGAGGGCATGGCGAGCTACGGCAGGTGGCGGCAGGAGCATGGCAGCGGGAAGCGGGAAGCTCCCACAGGCGGCTGCGGCGCTGTCGGCAGCGGGGGGGAGAGCCAACTGGTGGTCAGTAACCACCCACAGACACCACCGGCAGCGTCGGCAGTGGCCAGCAGCGATCGCGGACTGCCCGCAGACATCGTCTGTGGTGTCGGCGGGGGGTGGGGGCAACCGCCTGCAGGTGCCACTGGCAGTGTCGGCAGCACCTTTTCATAGGGGATGAACTGCCATGCTCAGGGGGTGCACATGCATCCGTGTGCACCCCCTACGCATTGCCAATGCTCCAAACCATGTCCACTCAGCATAGACTGGGAGTGATAGATGAGGTACATGGGTCCGATCCTAGGCCTTCCTGACTGCATCTCCTCAACACAGACAAGGGAATGGAGAGGAGATCTAGCATTAGCATTGTGCCCTCTTGACTGGGTACCCTCAGCACTGCTACCTATCCCCTGCCATTGGCTATGAGGTGGAGACCAGAGCCTGGCTCGCCTGGGCCCAGGCCAGGCTGGAGCTGCTGTGACAAGGGCCACAAAACAGAAGTGTTTGTACAGCTGTGTGCAACAGGCCGAGTGAGCCAGCCCAAGGAACACAATGTTTAGAAAAGGACCAACTCATTTTAGGAGTTATCTCCAAAAGTTGAGACTTTGAGAATGCGCGGCCCAGCTGCAGCCCGAAGGGGCCAAGTTCAGGAATGTCAGGCTGGAAGTGGAGCCAGGGGCTTGGGAGGCGAGCAAGAAGGCGGGGGGAGGGGAGCTGGCCTGACTCTCCCCAGCTTGTTTATCTTGTAAGAAAAGCTTGGGTTTCAATTAACCAGGGAAGTAATATTAGAAGTGTGAAGCAGGCTATTAAAGAAATGGTTTAAGGCCCAGCTGTAAAGCCATCTTTGACAAGCTGATGGGCCAGCAAGGGGTAGATCAACTGCAGAGCTGAGCACCTGACAGGTGTTAATTGGGGTGGGATCCTGAATTTGTATCTACACTAGCACATAGGGTGGTGACTGCAAGACTGAGTGTGAACCAGCAGTACTTGAGAGGCCTCAAGACCTGAGGTGCCCTCCTGGCAACAGCGCCCTGTTGTGTTTGCTGCTGTGTCCTGTCGCTGCAGCTCTCATTGCCTCTTATGTGCTTGGTGGAGTCTGACTCCCAAGGAATCCAGAGGGCTTAGGCACAGTTGCAGGGGACCCTGTGGATTTCATTCCAGCTACGTCCCAGCAATATCCAGATCCTGACCCATCTTCACCTTGTCCAGTCTGCAGGAATTGGGTCACTTGCTCCAGCCCAACTGGGAGTGCAAGCACTGCACTGGACTAACCCTCCTTGCTGCAGTCAGTGTTTGTCAGAGTCTGAGCCCAGGGTGGGGCCCAGCAGATCAGTCCCACCAGAGGAATGGTGCTTGTGGGATGTGACTTCCCAGCCTGGGGCAGTGCAGAGCCCTGGAGAAAGCTGATGCTGGACCAAAATACTTGTTCACAGGAAGGTGCTGACAGGGGAGAGGATCCCAGCCTAGAAGCAGTGCAGTACCACAGAGGGTGGGAAGTCCTGAGTCTAGACATGGTCAGTGCTGACAGCCCTCCACAGGCATAGCCCAGCCCTGACACATCTAACAAGATGGGAGGGAAAGGGATTGCAGTTTGGAAAAACTGCTGAGAGGACAACAGAGGCCAGCCACAAATCAGGGTGGTGGAGCTTACAGGCAAGGGTTCCCAGATAGCGGGGGACAGAGCGGGGTGCTCAGAAGAGCTGTTCCCCACCTGTGGGAGCCTTGTAACTGCCACGAGCACAGCACTGAGACTGGCCCTCACCCTCACTGCAGTCAGAGCTAGGTGCAAACCCCAGCTCCCTGGAAGAGCATCCTCCCCACAGAGCTCTCCCACTGCAAACCCCCCGGGCCTGCCTGCCTGCCGGACCCACAGGATGAGGAACGGGTTCTGCTGAGGGGAGAGTGAGGCCCCAGCCTGTCTGGTGCATACACTACAGAAAATCACCCAAACCCTCTAATCACAGGCTGCAGCATTATAGAGACAGACAGAACAAACGAACGGACAAGCACAGGGGACAGAATTGCGCTAATGGATAGAAAGTTGGCATGCTGTAGCCACGATGGTACAGGAAAAATGCAAAAAGCAAGGGACTTTTTGCTGAACTTTTACTACACTAACTGTATAGCTGGGAGAGATGTTAGGCAAGTTTTGGGCACCAGGTGCCTTCTACTGAGCAGAATGGTGCAGACTGAGGCTATCGCAGAGCACCAGGCAGAGGCACATTGCCCCTAGGTCAGAGAGTGGGGGCCTGTGAGGGACAGGGCAGGGTCGAAGCTTCAAGAGATCACAGGGCCATTGTACACAGTGCTCGCAGGACGGGGTGAGGGCTCTTCTCTGAGAAGAGCACAGGGCCGTGGAGACCCATACGCACCGGTTAGGATGAGGCCCCTGCCTTGAGGAGGTCACAAGGCCAAGGGGTACAACACTCACAGCATGGGCTGGGAACTGTCCCTGGAAGGCCATGGGCTGTGGCACTTACAGTTCAGGGAAACAGCCCTGCCCTGAGGAGGGTGCAGGGCCATGGGGTTCAGCATTCACAGGAAAGGGTGACAACGGCGTATGGAAACCACAATATGGGGTAAAAACTGGGACCAGGGGAGAATATAGTGGGAGCAATGCTCATACGGGGTGAAAGCCCTGCCCTGTGGGGGAGCGCCAGGACCTTGTGGTACAACACTCACAAAAGGGCTTCCCCCTCGCAGAGCATAACATTGTTGGGTACAGCGCTCAGCGTAGGATTAGGGCCCTGCCCTGGGGAGATTATGTGTCTGTAGGGTACGGCACTCGGAGGATAAGATAAGGACCCCCCCAGGAGAGCACAGGCGCTGGGGTACAGTGCTTACAGGGTGGATATGGGCCTTGCCCCAGGTAGCCATAGGGAGCACCGGCCAGGCTCTGCGGGGTTGCATGGGGAGCAGGTGACAAGCTGGAGATTTGGCCCACTCGGTCCCCGCACCGCTCAAGTCCCTTGGAGCAATGCTAGGAGCGGTGTCTCAGGACACTCCTTGCCAGTTCAGAGCAGCCTCTAATTTGTCTCAGGGCTGACAAACAAATGCCTCCAACTGTGGGGAGAGGGTGCCCTCTCGAGGCCCGGCGCCAGTACTGCTCTGCAGCTCCTGCAACCCGCTCTGAGGATGCCTTGCCCTCCAAGTGTCCTCAGGCACCCACTAACCCGTGGGGGGAGCCTTGCAGTGACCAGGGTTTGGACAAGCAAACAAGGGTAACAGCACAAACAGGGTCTGGCCATCCACTCTGCCGTTCCTGCCCTGGGACCACTCCAGGCACTGGGCTGCTCCACCTCAGGGTGGGAGAACCCCAAAAGTTATGAGGGCAGCCAGCCTGAAGGCTTGCTGGCTGTGGGGCCTGTAGAAAGGTACAAGGCATTAGAGGTATAATATGAATTATAGCAGGGCCCAGAGTTATGAACAAACAGAATAAGTGCCCCAAGGACTGCCCTGGTTGTATAGGCAAGGCAGGATGGGGCAGGACTGTTATTGTACAGGACACTGAGGCACAGAGAAGTTATATAGCTACCCCTAAATCATCCAGAGAGGCAGAAGCAGAGACAAGCCCTGACCCAACCTCTCCTGAGCCCTAACTCAGGGCCCTAAGAGTAAGCCCATCCTCTCTCCCTTGTTCTAAACCCGTTAGCCTGGAGTCCTCTACTAGGACAGCCCTGTGATCCTGCATGCTGCGCACCCACAGCATAGAGAAGTATGGCGGTATCTGCCCAGAGAGCCTGCCTGCCTCCCGCTTTTCAGAAATAGGAAGCAGGCCATGCCCTTCAACCACTGTGTCCCAATCCGCACAGCGTGGGGACAAAATACAACAGAAGCTAACTGTACCCGTCTGACACAAAGTCCAGAAGGCACAGTCTAGGGCATGTCATCGTGGTGGGAGAGGACCGTGCTTGTCAGACATTGTGTCCTACTGCCTGCAACAGCAGTTTCGACCTTCCCATCATGCACACAAGCAGCTTCCCAAGCTGCCTATCAGCTCCTCATTTACCCACCCAGGGCACACATCAAGGATTACCAACCTCTCCAACCCTTGGGTGAAAGTGCAGTGATAACGTGAGTTCTCTCCACCCTAGAAACCCTGCTCTGGGTTATTCTAGCAGTGAGTGTGAAACATAAGCTCAACCCAGAGATCCATATACATTAAGGAACAGCGCCCTGCTCCTCTAGTGAGGACCGCAACCAGAAAGAGCACTCGAACCACTGCTGGGCACTGAGCGTCTCTGAAGCCACTAGCCAGGCCAGGGGGTTTCCAGTGCAATCCTGGTGCCCCTTCCCTGCATCCCCAGTTCCACATGCAACAGACAGAAGGACCGGCCACCTTTTCAGCGGGGTTTATAAAACTCACTAAAAGAAAGAACTTAGACTAGTTCTTCCTCTACCAGGAAAGAAATCTCCTTTAGTACTGCTCCACCTCCAGGGCCGCCTTCTCTTCCTCCACACCAGCCACCCTGACTGTATGCTCAAAGGCAGCTTGCAGACACCAGGACACAAGGCAAGTGACCCAGGCAATTAAGTAGGCCGGTCCCCAGGTGACCAGGTCCAGCAGACTCTTCAGGTGGAAGTAGCAGATCTTCAGCAGCATCTGTGTGGTGATGAGCTGTCTCTCCAGTGCCCACTGGTAAGAGGGAGGCAGAGCAACAGAGGATTTATAACCAAGCCTGGACATCTCACAGAGGCAGTGCCTTAGGGTCTAGAGAAAGATATCCATCCCCAGAGCTCTGCAGCAAGGGGACACTGGGCCGGTAGCTAACCTAGGGGTGGGCAAAATGTGGCCCGAGGGCCGGATGTGGCCTGCTAGGCCATTTTATCTGGCCCATGGGGCCCCTAAAAATTTTATAAAATTAATATTTATCTGCTCCTGGCTGCCTGTCATGTGGCCCTCGATGGCTTTCCAAAACTCTAAGCTTTTAGCAAGCTTAGAAGGCTAGTTAGTGAGGGGATGCAACTGAAGAACATAGAGCAAATGGGGGTCTAGGAGGGTTGGAGGTATCTCAAGGGAGTGATCCTTGGCACTCAAAAGGAGTCTATCCCATTACATAGGTAGGGAGGTAAGGGGGCAAAAAAGCCCCCTTGGCTGAACAAGGAACTCCAGGAGAGTCTGGGGGCAAAGAAAGAGATGTATAGGCAATGGAAGCAGGGAGCAGCCACCAAGGAGGAATATATCTCCCTGGCGCACTACTGAAGGGAATCAGTTAGACAGGCCAAGGCGGGGCTTGAGCTCAGGCTGGCTTCAACAATCAAGGACAATAAAAAGTCCTTCTTCAGGTATATAGCAGGCAAAAGGAAAGCTAAGAGCAACATAGGGCCCCTGCAGGACAAATGAGGACAGTTGGTGGTTGACGCAGGGAAAAAAGCAGAGCTCTTCAATAAGTTCTTTGCTTCAGTATTTCTATGTACCGACCAAGCCAATTCCCCCACCTCGATCATTGACGGATGTCCACATGGCACCAGTCCGCCTACGGTTAGTTCTGAAATAGTTAAGGAGCTCCTGGAGGAGCTGGATGGGTACAAGTCAGCAGGCCCGGATGACC
>NW_005842661.1:197377-202174 GCF_000455745.1 Alligator sinensis | reverse complement strand
TTCTCGGCCTGGAGGGAGGTGGGCAGTGGGGTCCCGCAGGGTTCAGTCCTCGGACCGATTTTATTTAATATCTTCATCAGCAATTTGGACGAGGGCATGGAGAGCACCCTCTCCAAGTTGGCTGATGATACCAAGTTATGGGGCAAAGTTAGTACACCGAAGGGCAGGGAGCAGATTCAGGCTGACCTGGACAGGTTGGATCAATGGGCAGAGAGAAATAGGATGCAATTTAATGAAGATAAATGTAAGGTACTCCACATGGGAAAGAGGAACCCCCCCAGCACACCTATAGGTTGGGGAGTGTCCTTCTCAGCAGCTCAGAGGCAGAGAGGGATCTTGGAGTCATAATTGACTCCAAGATGAACATGAGCCGGCAGTTTAACAAGGCCATCAACAAGGCCAATCGCACCTTGTTGTGCATTAGCAGGTGCATGATCAAAGATCATAGATAATAGATCAAAGGAGGTGATGCTCCCACTCCATGCGGCACTAGTCAGGCCGCAGTTGGAGTACTGTGTCCAGTTTTGGGCACCACACTTCAAGAGGGATGCGGCGAATCTCAAGAGGGTCCAGAGGAGGGCCACTCGCATGATTAGTGGCCTTCGTGATAGACCGTACAGGGGGAGGTTGAGAGAGCTGAATCTCTTCAGCCTTCACAAGAGATGGCTAAGGGGAGATCTTGTGGCCACCTATAAATTTATTAGGGGAGGTCAACGGGGAATAGGAGAAGCGCTGTTTACTAAGGTGCCCCAGGGAGTGACTAGGAATAACGGGTGTAAATTAGTTGAGAGTGGATTTAGGTTAGATATTAGGAAGAAATTTTTCACAGTAAGGGTGGCCAAGATCTGGAATGGGCTTCCAAGAGAGGTGGTGCTATCACCTAGCTTGGAGGTCTTCAAGAAGAGGCTAGATAGTCACCTGGCTGGGGTCATCTGACCTCAGTCTTCTTTCCTGCCAGGGGCAGGGGGTCAGGCACGATGATCCATTGTGGTCCCTTCCGACTCTACAATCTATGAATCTATGAAACTCAGCAAGTGGCCCTCCAGCCGAAATAATTGCCCGCCCCTGAGCTAACCCATGTTGTTAAACAGTCCCAAGGTGCAGCTACCCCAAGTGAAGAAGCTCAGAAATCCCTCACCTCCCCAGCCAACCACTATGTTCTGACCAGGGGCACAACCAGGACCAAGCCATGCACAGAAAAGGATGCCATGGAGGTGGCTCCAGCAGCAGGCCTTGGTCCCAGAGGGGAGAAAAGAGACACACCACAGCAGGCTAACAAGGGCCAGCTCTGGCTGCACATCTCCCTTTGACTGGGCATAGCGAAGTGTCTGCAAGTATGAAACCCCACAGGAGCATTGGAAGTCAATCCATTCCCCATCTACTTCCACTTCCCCTAGAGAAGTCAATCCACTTCCCCTGGGGAAGTCAGTCCATACTGTCCCACCCTCTTTGATCCACTTACCAAGCTGAGCAACATCTGCCTCTGAACACATTTCTGGGCTTTCTTGGAAAACTCCCACAGAAGCAGCAGCAACAGCATGTATCCTAGGAGCAGGTTCTGGGCCCAGTAGAAGAACATGTCAGTATAGAGCTGCAGCGAGAGATGGATGCTGTGCAGCATGTCCCACTGTACCTTCCAGAAGCAGAAGTACTGGCTGAGCAGGCTCACATGCCTGGATGGTAGTGACAGGGAGAAGGGGCTCAACGTATCTCTCACCACCACCTTCAGCCAGCTTGCCACAGAGGTCACTGGCCCCTGCTCAGGGACCTTGTCTGGGGCCTGCTGTGGGGAAGAGAAAGAGTGACAAGCATAATGCCTCTAGGCTCCACTGCCCAGAGACCCATGGGACAGGCACCCTCACCTTCAGGAGACACCCACTGCCTCTAGAAAATTGGAGACATGGGCTCAACCTCAGGGGAACCTCGTACTCTGGGACCAAAAGGCCCAAGAGCCAGGGAACACCACTGCCTTTGGGCCAAAAGGAAAGATAGACTCATATAGTATCCACTACCTAGGGGACTGAGGGAAGAGACAAGCTGCTACAGGGGCATCCACTGACCTGGGACCAAGCAGAAATGTGACACCCCCCCGGGGAACCATTCCCTTGAGACCACCACAGCAGACCTGTGAGTAGATGGGTAACTGGGACACACAGCCCCTGGGAGCGACTATTTTTGGGAATAATTCAACGGTATTCCCCAGCCTCCCAGTTCTCCAACTCACCAGTGTGACCATTCTCACCAGGCACATTAAGGTTTCCCTGATGCCAGACATGAACCCTTGTGTGCCTATGATGAAGTCTCTAGTCCTCCAGCCCATGCAAGCAATGGCAACTCTGCAGGCTGAGGCCCTGAACTATGACATCACCCATCCAGGCAGCTATCTTAACACAAGGCAGACCCAATGGAGTTGCCATAGCCACCAGGCAGCACCCCTCCCCCACTTCTGGTTACTATGGTGATGCCAGAGTCACAGGCTTGTTACTGTAGAGATAATGCAGATGCAGACAATGGTTGTCACATAAATGAAGTAGCTGCAGTTCCCAGAGCTGAGGGGCCCCAGCTTTGTCTCCTGTTAGTTTCTGAGATACAGAATACTGCAGTTGTATATCTCACCCACTCCCTGAGCACAACCCCCACAGCTCCCATAGGCATTGTTTCAGCTTCATGTGCAAAACCTTTGGAGTTCCACACCTGGAAACTACAGATAAAATTCAGGCCTCACCAAATCCATTAGCAAATTCCCACTGACTTCAGTGGAGTCAGGAATTCCCTGAGATGCTTCAGAGCCTGTCAGATGGCCCAGCTTCATAAAGCAGGCCTGACAGTTGCAGAGTTAGCTGAACCCCTCGCTGGTCTTTGAAAGCACCCATTCAGGCTCAGACCTCCTGTCTTTACCTCTCCTGGGGGAAGCCCTGGAATTCCCTTGCTCTCAGACCAGGCCCTAGCACCCCAAGCACCCACCATGCCTCCCCAGCTGCTCCAGCTGGACTAGGACCTGGACTACCTGCAGCTCTTCCCTCCCGGAGGCTGTGCCCAGCGGTAAACACTACAGCCAGCTAGCCTGCTTAAACCAGAGTTGTTTATTTTGCAGTTAAAATAAATGCTCATGCGGACTCAATTATACAGCCACAACAGAGCTTATTCACTTCCTGTACAGGGACAAAATCTACCAGTATAAGAACATCCATGCTGAGGATCATACTGCTATAATTAGACTGGAAGGACTAAACTTCTTATGGTGCTACAACTTCTTATGCAAACATAAGGTTTATATTAACAAAATACTCCTAGGTCCAGTGGGAATGGCAGGGTAGTGTCTTTCGAAACACTTTGTATGCTTTCTTGTGGCACTCACTGTGCTTGCTGAAACTGGCCAGGGAAGAAGTGTACATGTTCCTGGGGTTTGCATGTTGTGCACATATGGCAGATATGGCTATTTGGACCACCTATCCAGCTCCTTCCTCTGAGTCATGTATGTTGGGGAAGGAAGAGCACCACCTGTGGCTTGGTCACAGAAGAAAGAAATACCATAAAGGTTAATTGTGGCTGAACACAGCATTCTCCCCAGGGAAGGAAATGGCACTAGCACTGCAGACAGCTGTCTACTATAACATGCTTATTGGAAAAAGCTTTCTTGTAGTATAACAAGCTTATAACAAACATTGTTTGCAGCAGGGATACAGCATTCAGCTGCCTGAACACCCTTAGGCTAGAGAAGGGCCTTGTCTTTGTCCCATGAAATTCCATTTAGCTTTTGCAAAACATATGAACACACTATCAACACTGCCTTTTTCTCCCTTGCATTCCTCAGAAGAACACTGTCAGTCTGCCCGAATTATAACTGAACATGAACTTTCTAGGGCCAGGTTCTGCCACTGCCAAAGTGGCATCACACACTGTACTGGAAACATCTGGCTCTGCTGGAACAGCTGTCATGCAAGGAGGGGGACCAGGAGGAAGAGACAGGCCAGGCTGGGATTCATCCTGTAAGATTCATCAAGTAGCCTGAGGACCCCACTCCCTTTGAGAGAGCAGTGTATAAAACAAGAGCATACCTGACTTGCAGAGTGAGCCAAGTGTGGGAAAGGACTGGCTTGGTTTGCCGCCAACCACCCCTCCAGGTCCCAGGGTGTCTCCCTCCCCGACAGGGCAGCCCACTGCCAGCCCGCTGGGTGGTTTGGTGACTTTTAGTACAGGTTTCCCTTCCTTTATGCTGTACGTGAGTTCCTAGAAAATGGTGCATAACTCAAATTGGCATAAAGGGGACCCACTTTACAATGTAACAAACAGGGATAGGTTCCAGGACCTTGACTGTACTGACCCCCAGACCTATTTCTACCACTTTTACAAGACAATTTTGGTACTCGCCAACAGCAGACAGTACACACAAGCACAGGGTGGTGGTGAATGTGGGGATGGCAACTACAGAAACACGTGTTGCAGACAACGAGCAAGAAGCACAGATCCAGGCAGACTGTATTTTGGTGTGCACCACTCCCACAGTGCACCGCACAAAGCAGCTGCCTGTGGGTTTCCACCGCAAAAATCGCATAAGTGAATTTACCTCGCACATAACAACATTTTGGTATAAAAAGGGTTATCGTGTAAGAACGTATTCGCACAAAAAGAACCCGCATAAAGCGAGGGAAACCTGTAGCCAGCATTCAAAGCGCCAAGCAGGGGCCGGCAGGGTCAGGTCCGGAGATGAGCGGGGCTGGAAACAAAAAGAAGCGTTCAGAAATCGGGGAGCAGGAACTCGGCATCGGCCTGACCCGCCTGAGCCACGCAGGAGCC
>NW_005842661.1:193423-196932 GCF_000455745.1 Alligator sinensis | reverse complement strand
GCTGGTCCTCGACGCGGCCTGTGGCACCGGGCTCGTGGCCCAGGAGGTAAGGGAAGCTGCGCAGCAGGAGCTGCGGGCGGGCTGGGCCGCACGGGGGGCTTCTGCCTGCCCCGTGCTGGGAGGGCAGGGAGCTGGTCCTGCCTGCCTGGCTCCCTGCCGCCCTTTTTTTTTTGCAAAAAAAAGAAAAAAAAATTATATATATCCACCTCCAACACTGCCAACTGGCCCTTGTGGTTCCCTTGGTAGCTCAAAGCACACTAAAAACCCATTACACAGTTTGCACCGCACCACCACGCACTTATCCCTATACCCGTACCCCCACCCACTCTCCTCCTCAGCGGGGCTGCTCGTGAAAAAGTCTATGCCAGACCCCTCTCCACCAGAGGAGGTCTGCCATTTCTTTCCCCTTAGTCCTCTTCTTGCCTTTCTGTTGTACCAGTACATTTCATTTAGTCCCATTTTAATACAGCCCTTGACTGTGGGGTCCAAGTGTCTGTTTGCTAGCAGGTTCCTGGCCTCCCCCTCAGCTGTTGCTGCTGTAGTGCTGCTTAGGCAGTGCCTTGGGCAAGGACAGAGACAACCCTCCTCCACCTCTGCCTTGACCTTTAGCTCTGCCTGCCCCCCGGGGCAGGGTGGGAACACAGGCTCAGAAGGAGCAGGTGAGAAGCAAATCCAGACCAGAAGGAGGCTCTGGGGCCCAGCCCTGCAGGTGGGAGCGTCCATTGAATGGACATCTTGGAAGAGATGGGCACAGCCCGTCCATCGCTGTTGCAGGCAGCAGCAAAATACAGTCTTGTTCATAAGGCAGGTCGCAGTCCCAGCAGGACTTTTCAGGCCTCCTGCCCCCAGTACTCTTATGCGGACTCTGTTCTAGGGCCTCGTTTCACCAAGTGTTAGAAACCCTTTTCCATGGGGCCACGCAATGAGAGGAAGCCCCACTTGTTGGAGGAAGGGGCCCCTTGTAGGAGGGCAGCTGAGGCACTCCCCCTGCTTCTTGGGGCCCGAAATTCCCAGGACTTTGGTGAGAAACAGGCTGTGCCTGCTAGTCATAGTTGTGGTCTCTGTGTCTGGGAGATAGGATCCTGCTGCTCACGTTGCCTCAGTCTCTGTCCTGGCCTCATTGCAACCAGTAAAATGTAGCTGGAACATGGTTCTGAAGGGGCCATGTGTTGGGGGGTGGTAGCTCTGGGGAACAAGGCAGCCTCCTCCCCTTCCAGAGCAAGAGGTAACTGGGGGCTGTAATCCATGACATGTTCCCAGCTGCAGGGGCTGGGGTTCAGCCGCATGCATGGAGTGGATGGCAGCAGGGGCATGCTGGAGATTGCACGCCAGAAGGGGCTATACCAGGAGCTGAAGCACTGTATTCTGGGCCAGGAGCCCTTGCCACTGCCCACAGGTAACGAAGCCAAGCTGCATTCCTGGAGGCACTCAGAGATGGTGTTTTGCCCCTCTGGACAACTCTCAAGGAACAGGAGGGGGTGGTCCTGTGTCCAGGGATATGACAGTTATCCCCATGGAAGAGGTCACTCCTACAAGACCAGTGTGGTGAGGAGTTAATGATGATCCCTGAAGTCCCAAGGAGGGCAGATGCTGTCTTACCCAGTGGCTTGTGACAGAGCCAGTCCCTTGGCAGAGAGGAGCAGGGGAGCTCTTCCACTAAGTGACAGACCATGGCAGCAATGCCCTGCAGGAGGGAAGGGGGCTGCAGGAGGGGATAGGAACTGGATGTCCTTCTGCCTTTCTTTTCCACCAGGCCAGTACGATGCAGTAATCATTGTAGGGGCACTCAGTGAAGGGCAGGTGCCCTGCAGCGTGGTCCCAGAGCTGCTCCGTGTCACGAAACCAGGTGAGGTTGGTTGGTCAGTCTGTCCCCCTGTGTTTCCCTCCTGCTCCTTACCACTGCCTCCACAGACTTCCTGCTCTAGTTCTAGGGCACAGCTAGCCCTGCCTAGTGCAGGAACTGAGGATCTTACTAAGGAACCCCCTGTAAAATGGCATCTCCTCCCCCCTCAGATCAGCTCCCTACAGCCTGGGGAGTATCAGCCATTTCTGGGATATCTCCCATCCCACACAGTGCAGCTCCATGGGAACATTACCACTGAGTTCGCTAAAGCATCCAAGGCATTGGCACCTCTAGTCCTGTTGTCCAGCTTTGCTCTGAACAGGGATCATCAGGACAGTGGCAGCAATGCTGGTGTCTGCTCTGTGCCACAATCCCAGCAGAGGAGCTGTAGTGGTGGAGTGGGCCAAGAAACCTAGTGGGCCCTCCCAACAGGATGAGAAGGAGGTTAAAGCCCACAAATACCAAGCAGTCCTCAATTCTGAGAGCTGGGCCCAAGGGCTGGCTCTGTGAAAGGTGCGGAAAACAGGAGAGTAGGAGGATTCAGATACAGAAATGTGCTTCTCCCCTGAGGCCTGTATGGGAGGCTTGGGTTCTGGTGCTGTCTGTGAGGGGAGATGTTAATATCCCCATTCACTGTCCAGCCACAGAATTCCCCACCCCAGCCTCTACAGTGGGAAACTGCTCCCTGCAGAGCTAGGGGAAGGAGCAGGAGGTGCTCCAGGCCAGTCTTCAGGGCTTGGCAGTTCCCAGGAGCACTGCCAACCTGTTCTGTGTAGGTTACTGTGGGTGAGAAGCACTGGTTACACATGGACATGACTCTGATCAGGCCAGTGAGACTGGACTGCAGTGCTGCATCTCTCCTGGGAACTGAATCAAGACCCAACAGTGCTACCGCATGCTGGAAGCATTTGGTCGTGACGTAGTGACAAAGATGCTGGCTCACTGGAGGGCTTGGCCCCTTTGCATCAAGAGTTGCTTGTTGGGAGCTTTTGCAACAGATGGCAGTAGGCTGCACTGTTGTTACAGCACCAGTGTGAATGCATACAGAAGCTACTGTCACTCACCTTTAGTACTGGTGCCCTGCACATGCTGGCTCAGCTGGGACCCTCTAGCAGCCCATCCAGGAAAGCATCTGAGCAAGAAAGGAGGCAGTTCCCTTAGGAGCCTCTGGGCTACCCCCAGTCCCTTTTGCCCCTGCCCTTTCCTCTTGCTTCCCCCACCCCCCCAGTCCATAAGCTGTTCCTATTCTCTTCCCATCTTGCTTTCATCCTGTTTGTGGCTTCAAGTGCAATGGGCAGGATGGCAAGGCAGCTGTGACGGGCCACCATCCATGGTCCCACCAAGGAGTAACCTACTCTTCTCCCCCTCAGGAGGGTTCTTGTGCCTGACCACAAGGACCAATGTGACAAACCTGCAATACCTGGCCAAGTTGCAGGGGATGCTGGAGGACCTGGAGGAGCAAGGCCTGTGGGCAAAGGTCTCTACCCAGGAAGTTGAGAAATGGGAGAAGGCAACTTCAGGGCAGGAGAGCACCCAGAACTCAGACTACATCTCTGGGGTGGTGTACATGTACCGGAAGTGCTGAGGAGCCAGGGCCATAGAGGGGTCTGTCTTCTCTTGCCTCTGCAAACCTACAGAGTCCATGTATACTCTCTCTGGTCCTGCT
>NW_005842661.1:188074-193225 GCF_000455745.1 Alligator sinensis | reverse complement strand
TGAACAGATAGTCTGGGGTGCATCTCAGTTGGATGGGTATCAACATACTCTGGATGGTGCTCTGTCCAGCTGACATCTGGGAACATACAAAAAGCTGATTCATCAACAGGGCAGCCTGTTTACCCAATCGTACCTACTGTGCCACCCCGATGATTCTCCAGCTGCCATCTCTCCTCAGCTTCCTCTCTTCACCTCCCAGCTCATGTTCCTGGTAGTACCACCAGGCTCAGTCTATCCCAACTCAAACACCAGGTGTGACCATCTCCTACCCTTCCTCCCTTTATCTCCCAGGTCACTAAGTGAGCCATCACAACCTCCACCTGGTGCCATCCTCCAGCAGCACTAGACTATTTTTTTTAAATAAAACCTTTCACGTTCCAAGCCAAATCAACCAAATCAATTCCAAATCCGAGTCATTCAAGAGTCATTCCATATGTGGCCCTACTACCGGCAAACATCCGCCACCCCTACCAGGGGCTTCAGATGTTTCCAAATCATTTCGCAAGCATCCTATGTGCAGGCCCAAGCCTGGAGACTTGGGGTTCGAATATCCCTGGGTTTCACTTGCCCTCAGCTGTACGGCTGCAGGAGCAAGCTAGGGAGGAGTCTCCCATTTCCATAAAGTGGGCGTAACACCGAGATCTTCCCAAGGGTAATGAACGTGGGAGGGTAACATTACCTCCGCAGGTACTACCCCATGCCAGAAAGGTGGTTATCCCCTGTCCCTGGGAAAACCATGGTGATCATGGTATTTCCCCTGTGACCATCTGGTCCAGCTCCATTTAAATAGCTCTTGCCAGTTTTCCAACAGCCTCTACCAAGCTAGACCTTTGTGCTCCACCTTTTCTTCACCTGTGAGCTGCCTTAGGATCTAGGTCTTATGACTGCCTTTCCTCTCCCATTGCTTGTACAGAGATTCCTCTTCATCCTCTCTCCAGCTTTTGGGGGAAATTAGGGGCAGCTCAGGACTCCTCATCCCCACCCCTGTTCCCCATTTCAAATGATCTCAGCCCAAGCCCTAGTTGGACTGGAAAACAGTAAATAACAGCTCCCCATTCACTTGTTTCATGCCATTCATAATTTCATAGGCCCCCATCTTACCCCAACCCTCAGTTATCCCTTTGCCAAGATGAAGAGATGGGGACTTCTTGTTGTCTCATCTAGAAGCTGCTCTGTACTAAATCACCCCCTTGCCTTTCTGTACCTTTTTGCACTGTACTCTCTGTTCTGTGAGATGGGGTGACCAGAGCTTTCCCCGCAGCTCAGCTCCCTGCCAGGCCCTTGCATCTTTAAAACCACAGTCTCCCTTTCCTCCAGCCTTGAAGATCCCTCTGGATAACTTCAAGACCTGCTGCCTCTCCTCTGTCACTGTCTCCCCCTCAGCAATAGCTGGGCATGTGGGATGGTGAGACTGTGCCCGTCTGCCTTGGCACCCAGGACTGTCTCTGTTTCCCTATTTGCATTCTGCTGTTGTTATCTTTGTCAGATACCGAGTCTGTAAGCATTTAGGGGCAGGGAGTGCTCTGTTCAGTGCCCGCTGCAATGGGGCCTCTGAGTGCTACACCAATACAAGTAATGATCCTAATGCACCACCTCAACAAGTCTAGACTGTTGGTACTTTATCTTTGACACCATGTTCAAACTGGCCTGGGAAAGGGGTAGTAGCAATGAGTAACAGGTGGCTGGATCAGTCACTAGTCCACTTAGACAGTCACACTTTAAAGCCTCTCTACTTTGCCTATCCTTGGTCCTCTTGTCCCCCAAAGTTACTGTCCCCTGCCAAAGCAGTTCCTCTCTAACAGAAAGACAAAACAACAGCAGCAGCTTCCCTCAGCTGAGCTCAGGGTTATCCCACTGGGCAACATGTCACCAAGGATCATGGTTCTCTCTGTTTAAAAATTGCAAATTCTCTGATAACCCCCAAATTCTCTGATTTAAGAAACCCTAAATCCACATTTTTCCACAGTTAAAATGAAATGACATTGTCTCTCAATTTAACACAATGTTTTATTCAAATATCAAAAATTTTAAAGCAATTTGGAAGCCTACCAGTGCCTCAATCATTATAATAAAATACATTCTAAATACCTATACATTTTGGCATTTGATTTTGTTTCTTTTTATCATGGAAAATCAGAGCTCCCCCTGCCCTCTTCGCTCACCAGGATACGGGTCCAGGTTTGGCTGTCCCCTCCCCCCACCCCTGGTGCTTTGTGTCACTGAGCAACTGTGATAGGCTGTGCCCTGCCATTGCCCCCCCTCCACTCCTCCTGGTACCCTTCACTCCCAACCCACAATCCCCTGCCACTCCAAGCCATGCCAGCGCCCCTCCTAACCTGCAGTCCCCTGTCCTTGCCAGTGCCCCTCACTCCTGACCTGCAGACCCCTATCCCTGCTGACCTGCAGCCTCCCCACCCCCCCAGCTCTGCTAGTGCCCCTCACTCAACCCACAGTCCCCTGCATCCCCCCAAGCCATGGCAGTGCCTCTCACTCCTGACCCACAGCCCCCCTGACCCTGCACTCACAACCCCCTGCTCCACCCAGCCCTGTTGGAGGGGCCCCCCAGCTGCCTTCATCCCACCCAAGCAAGAGCATAGCAGGGGTATCCAGATCCCTGGTCATCACTCACTCCTGGGCAAAGTGGATATCGTCTGTCTCTAGCCTCAAGCTAGGGGTTTAGAGGTAGCACAGCACTTTGCACACTCACCACATAGGTGTCTGCTGACAAGGGCAAAGGCAGGATAGATTGCCCCAGCGTTGCTGAGGCACCCCTTGCGTGGGCCTCGTCCTGCCAGCACCAGTCCCTGTGAGTGATCAGCCGTCACCCCTGTAGTGCATGGCTCAGGGGGGTCAAGCAGGGCCCAAGCACTGATGCCAGCACAAGGTGTTTCCTGTAAGTTTAAAGCTGACTGGCAACACCTACAAATGGGACAGATCATGGAGCAGCATCATTGCTATCATCCCCTAGCTTTCCAGCTGTGTTTATTTCCCAGCCTCAGGCCCAGGGGACCTCCTCACCCACCAGCTAGGCCAATAGCTGACCCACATTCTACTGATGCAAGCTGGGCTAGGAGCGTGCCAGCTGGAATGATCACCAATGATTCCTGGCTGGCCACATATGCAGTGTAATTCTGTGGTATTGGCTGGCCCAGAGCCAGCACTGGCAAGTAAGAAGTGCTGCGTGGCAGGAGCTAGGGCCAGATAGGGTGCCACACATCTCCAACCCCAGCTGGGAGTGCAGGGAATCCAGGCATTAGCCTGATGCACTAGCCAGACAGACTGCACCTCACCTGCATTTACGGGATGTGGCCTGCTCCCCAGTCCCCCTGCTGGAGCAGCAGATCCACTCTTGGGTGGTTTCCAGTGCTTCTTAACTGCAGCTCAAATGGAGCCTCTGTGGTACCAAAATGTGTATTACAAACCAGAAGAGATCAGCTAGGACAGAATGGAACAGGATCACAAAGAGCATGTCCCCATGAAGCCCCTACAGCCACCCAGACCTCACGCTGCAAGGCCCAGACTCCAAGATGTGATCCCATATTCAGAGATGCCCCTATGGACCGCTGTCACTCCAAGCTGGAAGGAAAGAGGTGCCTGTTTGCTGCCTCTGCCTCTGGCAGGGTGCCTTTTGCCAGGAGGACTCTGATTACCAGGTGGTGCTGGTGCCTGCAGCATTGTACAGCAATGATCCAATTAGGGGAGCCCAGCTGTGCCCCCCTGTCCTAGAGTGCCGCCCAAGCAGGTGCTCAGCATTTGTGTAAGGGGCCTCAGGACCCCTTGTGTGGTACCCAAGATTAGTAATCATTTCTGCAGCATTTGTCTGTTTAAATTACAGTCAGTGTGCCACACCTGCATAAGCACAGGTGATTCCATGCTGAGCCCTTGCGGGGAGGGATGGGGATAGTTTGTGGAAATGGTAATTAAACTAAGCTTCCCCCTCATCCTTCCTGGTCCTGGATCCCCTCCATGTGCTGTGATAGGAGAAAGAACATGCAGAATTCAGGGTAGATTTGCATCTTATAGACTAAAACAGAGATGTATATCTTAAGTTTTTATGAGCCTGAGCTCACTTCATCTGAGGTTGTGAAAGGACAAGCACAGAGCAGTGTATAAAATGGAGTGATTTGGGGCAGGGCTGGGAAAGGCAAACAAGTAATAAGAACATAGGGAGAAAAGGGTTGCAAAAGCTAGTCCAGCAAATGGGATAACCTATAGTCCCTGTTTAAACCATATTTAACAGTCTAGTCTGGATGATTTCTTGTTCTGCAACTTCTTGTTCAAGTTGTTTATTTAAAAAGTTTTGCTGTCTAAGAACAGCTACCCTGAGATCAGCAACACGTCCAGAGAAGTTGAAGTGTTCTCCCACAGACTTGTGTATCTTTCTAGAACTACTGTCAGATTGGTGTCCACTTATTCTTGCATGTAGGGATTGTCCAGTCTGTCTGATGTAGATAGAAAAGGGCACTGTAAGTAGATGATGGTGTATATGATATTGGTAGAGTTGCAAGTGAATGAACCTTGGATATTATAATCTGTATTACTAGGTCCAGTGATGCTGTGCTCCATGTTGATGAGGGGGCACAGCTAGCATCTGGGTCCATTGCAAGTCCTAGTGGCATGGTGAGAATCAGAGTTAGGTAATGGAGCTTGGCTGTAGAGGATGGATCTAGTGCTGTGCTTAGGATGAAAGCTGGTGGTGTGAAGGAAGCTGTGACAGTTGGTTGGTTTCCAATACAATGTGGTGATGTAGCCATTGCAAACCTTCACCATGGTGTCTAGGAAATGAATTTGCTGGGTGGAGTGTTCCTGACTTAGGTTGATGGAGGTGTGGAAATTGTCCCAATGCTCAAAGAAAGAACATGGTCACCAGACACCCAGGAGGACAGAGAGGCTGGGCAGAGACAGGCCCATTGTAAGGCATCTATGGAATTTGTGTGTGTGGAGCAAGGTGCAGTTGACAGGCATGTGGCATGGGGTAATATGGGGAGGAAACCTGTGGGGGAAAGGCGTGGACAGTTTTTACATCCTCACTTTTTAGCATCTTCACTTGACCAAGAGGCCTAGCCCATCCTAGCAAATAGAGGCCTGGCTTCAACTAGTAATTTCTTCATCACCTTGCAGCTGAACAACAGCAAAAAACACCTGAGCGAA
>NW_005842661.1:179840-188043 GCF_000455745.1 Alligator sinensis | reverse complement strand
ATCCCGCCCCTCCCTGTCCCCTACACTGCCAATCCAGAGAGGAGCACATCAAGATCAAGGCATTGGTGTCACAGTCCAGCCTAGCAAGTAGAGCCAGGAGGGGTGGGTGTTAGAGACAAGAATCAGGAACTAAATCCCAAGCCAGGGTCAGGATCTGGGAATCAGGCCTAGTTACCAAATCTGAGGGACACTCTGCAGAGCAAAGTCTAAGAACAGAGCCAAACTGGGGTCAGGAGCCAGGAAACAAATCTGCATGGAAATCCAAAGCAGAAATCCAGGAACAAGCCAAAAGTAGTGTCAGGAACTGGGAAAGTTTGAGAAGTTTCCAGGACAGGCGCTGCTGCTCAGGGATCAGAAACCAGCAAGTTATGTAGCAAGGCTCAGGTGCTAGAGGAGTTCCTTAAATGCAACCCCAGAACCAAAGGGAAGGGGTTGGGGGCCAGCTGACCTTGATTAGTTGTTAAGTTTGGCTGACCCACTTCCAAAGGGTAGGGGTCTGATTGAGCTTTACACAGCTAACCCAGTGACCCAGGCTGCATGGCAGGAGCTTTACACTTGGTCCCTATCCTCCAGGCTCTCCAGGGCACAGGGTACCCAGATCACTTAAAACTCTGGGGTGGGGACTGTAATTGGCAGGTACAAACCCCTGGTCCCATGGAATGCTGCAATAAGGTTAAAGCTTGTCTCTGCAGGAAGCAGAGGTTTCTGGGGTCTCATCCAACACTGGAGGGAACTACGGGCAATTGCAAACCTGTCCACTTTCCCTCCAGGATGGCATGTGCTCCAGCTGGCCTTTGTTAACATAAGCATATCATAATGCTTGTTGTATGCAGTACAAACCAGAACACCACACAGCACAGCACTCTACCATATGCATGTTCCCCATGGAGAGGGCAGGAGAGCAACCACTAGGTGACAGAAGTGCTACATGCATGATGAGAGGGTGTTCAGAGGCTAGAAAGGGTGTTCAGAGGCTAGAGTGATTAGTACAGAACAAGAATGCCTGTGACACAGACTGAGTGTAGGGTAACAGTAGTTCAAAGTCTCATTACAGCCCTGGAGATGTGAGTTCCAAGCCCTTTTCTGGGCTTGAGCCAAAGGCTGTCCCAAGTTGGCTCTGCTATAAGGGGGAAAGCCAGCCATTTGTGCTGGGGAGTCCAAGTTGGCCAGATGTAGTGCTACCCACATCACTCCTGGTACACCCTTGGCTATAGAAACTGCTGTGCTGTAGCCATAGCAACCCAACGGGCTACAGGGCTCAGGAGGACCTAGGACCTGACCTGGCAAAATATAAAAGTGTGAGCTCTAGCTGGGAAAGAGGTACACATGGGGTGGGTTATGGATGAGGTGGCAAGCACAGAGTAGAATGCAGCTGGAGAGGGGACACACACAGGGAAGGCTGTTCAAGCGGGGCAGGATGGGAGCTGCTACAAACTGCACATGTTTGGGCTTGATGCCCACCTCTCCATGGCCAGGTGCAATGGGACTCTGCAAAGATGGGAAGGGGCTGGGTAAAGATATTTCCCCAGGGAGGATTCTTAGCCTCACCAAGGGCAGGGCCCTCACACATAGTTCTTCAGAGGGTAGCTGCCTGGACTGGAGTGCTTGGCTGCTCTGTACTTCACAGAGTAGGGCTTCTCCTCACTTGGAGGGCAGGAGCAGCATAGTATGGTCCCCCCAAACACCAAGAGGGCACTTGATGCCCAACCCACATAGATGGAGGCACCCAGCTCCCTCTTCAGGGCCTCTGGCACCATAGGGTTGTAGAAGTTGCTGATGATGGTGTTGGCTGACCAGGACACGGGAATGAGCAGCCCCACCCCAGCCAGGATGAAGATAGCACCCGCAGTGATGGAGATCTTGGCCTTGGCTCCCTTGTCATCCACACACCGGGTGCATTCGGCCCCAAAGATGGAGACAAGAAGGGCTAAGAAGGCCACCACAATAGAGGCCACAACGAGGGCACGGGCAGCCTGCAGGTCCGAGGAGAGGTCAAGCAGCGAGTCGTAGACCTTGCACTGCATCTGGCCTGTGCTCTCATATACACAGTTCATCCACAGCCCCTCCCAGAACACCTGTGCCACGATGATGTTGGAGCCGATGAAGGCTGTCACCCTCCACATGGGCAACGTGCACGTCAGGATGGTGCCCAGCCAGCCCAGCACTGACAGTGCCAGGCCCCCCATCTGCAGGGCCAGTACCGCCATGGTGTAAGGGCTAGGCACACGCTCACCTGCCAGGAAACAGGGGAAGAGAGCCAGTTAGAGACACAGCACTGCACTCCACACTCCAACATGGGGAACAGCCTCTGCCCTTGGGACCTCTGAAGGGCAGAGGTCTCCATTCCTACAGGCTCAAAGCCTGCCTGGCCCAAAACGGGGGCTGCCATGGCACTAGGTGGGCTCCACATACTGGAGTCCTATTCCCAGCTCTGCCAGAGCCTCCCTAGTCACTCTGGCCAGCCTGTACCACACCAACCCCCATGTACAGTACTGGCATAGGTGGTATTTGGGGCTGCTGTTGGGTTTCTGCACCATAGGTGAACTTTGAGGAGCTACAATTGGCATTATTATATCATCTAGTCTGCCCTCCTGCATAACACAAGCTCACCCTGTGACCCCTGTGTTGAGCCCAGAGACTTGTGCATGGCTAAAGTGTTCCTTACAGAAAGGCATCCACTGGAGACTCTATTTCCAAGGGCCAGTCCTCCTTGTTTTTTAAATGTTAGCCTTTTGTCCAATTTGGATGGGTCTGACTTCAGCTTCCAGCCTCTAGCTCCTTTCTAACTTTCTCTGCCAGGAAGTCCTTTACTATCCAGTGTCACCTCCCCATGGATGTTCTTGTACCCTCCACCATGGCCAAGATTTTAAGTCTCATCTCTGTCACTTCATAATTCTGTGTACCTCTCAGCCATTACAACTGAGTGAAGGCTCCTGGGCCAGAATATGGCAGGCACTAAGGTAGGCACACAGCTCATCCTGTCAGCTGCCTCACCTTTGAGAACAGAGAGGCAAGTCTTTCTGCCCCAGGGGTTATGAGTTTTCTAACCACTAGAGACTACTCTGCTCTTACAGCCAGGAACATAGCCCAGGAATCCTGGTCCAAAATGCTCCATTGCTGTTAGCAAATACGTGTGTAACCCACTGGTAAAAAAGGTGTTAAGACCCTTTCAGTGCCTGACCTATGAAGGGGGTAACAGCCTCCCACTGCTACCAGCTACTCATTCCACAGTAGAGGTCATTTATTTAAAAGTTAAAAGCAACTGAACATGAGTATTTCTATTTTAAAATGTTGTACGACCTTCACTAGAGACACTAAAGACTGCTCTTGTCTCAACATCCCTTTCATGCTTCCTTTCTCTTCCTGCCCTGGGTCCAGTATTATTATGTTCATTAATAATTTGAACAATGGGACTGAGTGCACACTTAGTGAGAACATGGGGTGGGACCAAGTGGTGGTGTTGTAGAGAAAAAAAACCTTGGACTCCCCAGCTTTTCCAGTCAGTAATTCTAGCGTGCTCTAAACAGGGCCATGGGAATTGTTAGGTGCTGCCTTCATCAAGCACTTTCATTTCCTGGAGGGTTTTGGTTAAGAGCTGGATGGCAGAACCGTTCCCATAGCAATGGCAGAACATCAAGCCGGAGGGGATCTCTCACCCGCCACACCTGCTCAGCTGCAGCTGCACAGTGCAGAGCAGGTGCCAGTCAGGGTGTAAGACTGAGCAGCGTCACCGCCCATGGAAGCGTCTGCAGCCTTCTTTTGCAAGGCCCATAAAACTGCTCAGCAGTTGCAGGTAAACAGTTTCATGGTTTCATCCAGCAATGGGCTGGCTCAACCTTGTTTCATTCAGGAATGACAACAGGAGGAGCCATGCCAGGTGAATCAGTGCTGGCACGTAATTGCCACACTAGCTAGTGTCACCAAGCCCTGGAGGGCTGCACACACCCTCCTGCTGTTACAGTGATCACACTGCTCAATTATAAGTCACTTGTTTCTTTGTCACTGGTTTCAGTCTCGCCTACCTGCCTCCCCACTTCCCTCTGGCTCCCTCTGTTTTCTTCCTCTTCCCTCTCCCTCCAGCACATTCTCCCACCTTCACAGCCTGCCTACACCCTCAGAGCCATTCTGGTGTCTGTCCTGGGTCCAGTATCAATATCTTCATTAATGATTTGGACAATGGGATTGACTGCACACTTAGCAAATCTGCAGACAACACCATGGGCACTTACACACATGTGGGGAGCCTGCTCCAATGTGCTGGAAATCCAGCGTGTCAGAGCAGACTCAATTAATCGAGTCTGCTGGAGCGTGTAAATTGACGCGCTGTGGCAGCCTTGCACATCACATGTATCAGCAGCGCAGCTCGTCTCTGCGCTGAGAAAATGGCGGCAGCGCACTTTGAAATAAAACACATTCGATGTGCTTTAGTTCAAAGAGCACTGCCGCCATTTTCTCAGTGCGGGGACATGCTGTGCTACTGATCCATCTTATGCACAGGTGCTTTTAATTAGCATGGTTTGCTAATTAAAAACACCTGGCACCGCATTGAAAGCACATGTAAAAATGCCCCATGTTGGGTGCAGTTGCAGATACTCCAGCAAGCAGAGCTAGGATTCCTCATCCCTTCCTGCTCATCACCAGCTGCCTCCCACTCCATACTCTGTGCATGAGGCCTCTGGGATGATTTCTATTGTCTTCCCCTCTCCCACCATCAGGTTTGGTTCCAACAGCTAAGGGAGTACAGGATGGGGTCAGAGTGATTCTAGAGGGGGTGAGGGGAACAGAGGTCCAGATTGGAGAGAGTCTGGACAAAGGGGAGAAGGGCTGGATATATTTCAAGATGATGGTTTCCAGGGTACCCAGGCCTCCAGTGCTGGAGCTCCCAGAATCCCCACTCTGGGTCCCCTCCAGAGGTGCCTACAACGTTCTTAAAGAAGCTGGTATGGAAGAAGGTTCCTGCTCCAGACTCAGCCGAAAGGTTAAAAAAGACACAACACAGCAGGGCTCTAAGAAGCTACAGTTTAATGTAGAAAATTATATCACATTGTAGTTAACAAACACTGGAAGGAAGATTGTACAACAGCTTGTGAAGGGGGAGAGCCCCAGACTGTGGAGCAGGGAAGGACACAAGGTCCTGTATCACCAGCACCCCACCAGCCCCTCTTGCACTGCCCTGCCACCTTCTGATACTCTCAGCCTCCTGGCTAGCACCCCTGGAGTGCCTTAGCTCCTCTTGGCATCCCCCAAATTCCTCCCCAGGCAGTCCACTTGTTGGGGCTCCCTTATCCAGAGGGGACACTTAGAGCTCCCTCATTGAGCCAGTATGGTAGGGACAGAGCAACTGGCAGTCAAGGCCTGCCCACTATGTGGGTGCTATGGCTGCCTGCTGCAACGACTTTGTCCCTCCCCTTGGGTGCCACCCAGCTCACCGATTAGACCAACCTCTTGGTGGCTCCAGCCAGTGGTACCTGCAAGGGGCTACACACTGTGATATACTTGGGCATCCCCAACAGACAAGCAGAGAAAGCCTGGGCTCAGGGGGAGCCCTGCACTGCAGCTCCTGCTCTCAGGCTGAGCCAGACTCACATCCCAGGGAGGCTCCCAGACATAGCCACCTAAGGAAGTCCCTGTCCCTTCCCTTCTGCCTTGCTCAACCTGCCTGGTTCTGCTCCTGCCTCCCAAACCGGTTTTCCCAGCTGGGCTGTTGCCTTCCAGCCCCCACCACAGGAACTCCCCGACCCATAGGTACCACTGACAAAAAAGGGACAGGTACACAAAAACAGACCCCAAAATTGGTCAGAGAAGAAGCATGGGCAAGAGGCAGGCAGGGGGTGGGAGATGCACAGCCCCTCCAAAGCCTGCCAGACCAGCTGCTGGCTCCGACTGGCAATGACACCATGGCAGAGACCGTGACCACACTCACAAGGATCTGTGTGCATCTCTACAGGCAACCTGCCTGGTGAAGACACAGATGACCCCAGCAAGAAAGCTTACACTGGTTTCCCAGTGACCAGCAGAGAAAGCGTCACCCCTGTGAAACAGCATCTGCTCTAGGGCTCATGCCAGCACAAAACACTGTGAACATCATCCACCCCCACCCTCCCAGCACTCTCAACAGGCCAGAGGGCAGACACTGACAGAGAAACACAAAGACAGTAAGACAGACACACCGGCACTGTGACAGGGAAACAGACAGACAGACATGACAACATGGAGGCACAGGCAGAAAGACACTGAGACAGGCACTGCAGCAGGGAGACATGGAGAGTTAGACATTGAGACAGTCACTCAGGCAAACAGACAGACACTGTGACAGCCTGAGACTCAAATGAGACAATGGAGATGGAGCTAGCGAGACTCAGGCACATGGATGGACACACAGAAGTGCCCTGTGGCTGTTTCCCTACTGAGGGACTCAGAAGTACAGAGCACAGCCCTCTTGTCAGCCCCTGTGGCAGGACCCATCAGACCTGCTGTGGCCCTAGAGGAAGCCAAAGACACTGTGTCCTTCCACTGGGGGTGACAGGAAAGGCCTAACAGACAACATAGCCCTTCCACCCTCTGGCAGTGACATGCCCTCTGCTCCCAGCTGCACCACCCTGGCTCCATCTCACCCTGCCACAGACATCAGGGCAGCCTCTTTCTGTCCCAACTGTACTTGGATTAAAGAACAAGGGAAACAAAGAAGCACCTATAAATGCTGTCCCACCCTCCCCCTATACCCCTGCACACATCCTGACTGCCAGTCCCCATGCTTCCACCCTCACCTATTCTCACATATGGTCTCTCACAGGCTCATCCTAACCCTGGTACTTTGGGTGGGCAGGTGCTGCTGGAGCAGGAGAAGGGCTGTCCGCCCATTCGGTCTCTGGCAGTGTTCAGTGGCAAAGAGCCTTGGGGCTGAGTGGTGAGCAGACCCTGCGAGCGAGGCTGGTTGAGCGTAGGTGACCTTGGATTTCAGCAGCTCTTCGGCTCCAGCACAAACAAGCTGCAGTGGCAAATTCTTTGCACTGGGGACTGCACAGCCACCTGCTGTGTAGCAAGGATTCTCTGGAGCTGTGCCTGAGCAGCTGGGATTTTCAGGGACATCTGCTGTCCCTTGAAACAGAAAGCTGCCATCTTCTCAAGCTGGAAGTGTTGTGCCAATTTGTGTGTGTGGTCAGGCTTGGGGCCAGGCTGCAGAGGGGAGAAGGTAGCTCAGTGAAGAGGCACACAATTTGATGGTCAGCATAGCAGAAGGCCTGGTCAGGATGGATCTGTGCAGGATGGAGGCTTCTTGGTCACTTACGTGGTTGTCTTGCTGGAAAGAAAACAAGCGTCCTGGGTGAAAGTGGGAGTTGAGGGCAGATGCAGCCCTACACATAATTGCTGGCTGGCACTGAACGAGCAACTGTGTACATGGCAGAGTAGGGCTTCTCATTTTTGGGGGGGCAGTTGCAGCAGAGCAGCCCCCCACCAATGAACAGAAGGGCAGATGCAGCCCAGCCAATGTACAGGGAAGCACCCAGCTCCCGCTTCTGGGCTTCTGTGACCAGAGGGTTGTAGAAATCCCGGATAATGTTGTTCGCCGACCAAGAGACAGGTATGAGGATCATGAGGCCAGCAATAATGAAGATGATCCCTGAGACGATCATGATCTTGGCTTTGGAAGACTCATCCTCCACGCAGTTGGTGCATTTCCCTCCAGCGATGGCCAGCAGGATGCCCAGCACAGCCAGCACAATGGCGATCACGACCAGGGCTCGGGCCGCCTGGAGGTCCTGGGGCAGCGCCAGCATGGAGTCATAGACCTTGCACTGCATCTGGCCCGTGCTCTGCACCACGCAGTCCATCCAGAGCCCCTCCCAGATGATCTGGGCCACAACGATGTTGTTCCCAATGAAGGCTGTCACCCGCCACATGGGCAGGCCACAGCACAGGATGGTGCCCAGCCAGCCGATAACAGACAAGGCAATGCCGAGCACCTGCAACCCCATGGAAGCCATCACTTGCTGCTCTCTGCACCTTCCCAGCAAAGCCTGAGCTCTGGGCTCCTGCTCCTGAAATCTGTGACAATGATCTGCAGCTGGACCATTTAGAGAAATTATATGTCTTGGCAGGGGTGGAGCCTCCTCCCCCTTGCTCCATCCAGTCAGCAGACAAAGGAGTAGAACCAGTTCCCCAGGATTCTTCAGCGCTGCATTCTTACCACAGCAACAGACAC
>NW_005842661.1:174276-179830 GCF_000455745.1 Alligator sinensis | reverse complement strand
TCCCTGCTCCTCCAGCAGCCCATAGGGCTGGGCTTTGTCTCCCTGCCTTGGAGTTTGGCTTTCATCCTAGGCCATTTAGCCAAAATGCACTTTCCCTGAAGTTTTTCTGGCCTCCCAGCTGGAAAATGCTCCCTCCCTTCCACAGACCTATTTGCTTTTTCATCAGGGTTGTGGGCCTAAGCCCACCATGTTACTTAGTGCCCCCCACTACTTGGGGGCCACTGAAGACAAAAAACACAACTGAGTACAGGGGACAAAAAAATAACTAAAGGATGTGCAAGTGCTCTCTCCCACAGGAGCACTGGTGGGACCACAGCTGGAGTACTGCGTCCAGTTCTGGGCACAGCACTTTAACAAGGATGTAGACAAGCTTGAGAGAGTCCAAAGAAGGGCCACCCGTGTGATCAGAGACTTACATGGCAAGCCATACAAGGAAAGGCTGAGGGGCCTGAAACTCTTCAGCCTGAAAAAGAGAAGGCTGAGAGGGGACTTTGTAGCAGTTTCATTCTACATTAAGGGAGTACATCAAAGGCTCGGTGAACAACTGTTCCCCAGGGCATCCTTGGGGAAAACCAGGAGTAGTGGCCACGAACTCCTGTAAAACCATTTCAGACTCAACATCAGGAAAAACTTCTTCACAGTTAGGGTGTCCAGACTGTGCAATAAGCTCCCCCCAGAGGTGGTGCAATCACCTACTCAGGAAATCTTCAAGAGGAGGCTGGACAGTCATCTTGTTGCGATCACTTGACCCCAGTTGTCTTTCCTGCTTGGTGCAGGGGTCTGGACCCGATAATCTTCTGAGGTCCCTTCCAGCCCCTAACAATCTATGAACCTATGAATGAAGCAGGGTAGCAGAGAGCAAACTCTGAGGGCACTAGTTTCAAAGCTGGTGGAGGGTAAGTATGTGCATGGGACCTCAGAGCAAGAGCCTGGGAGCCAGGAGTCCTGGGTTCTATTCCCAGCTCTGTCACTGACTTGCTATATGGCCTCTGTCAAGTCCCCTAACCTGTCCCTGCCTCAGTTTCCCCCATGAAGATGGGGTTTACAGCTCTGGTTCCCCTTGCAGGAATCCATGCTCTTTGTCTAGGACAGGCTCTCCCCAAATGCCCTGTGTTCCTTCCCCATTGGCCAGCCCTTCCTTAACACATCCCAGCACACCCAACTGGAAACCTGTTCCCACATCCCATCTGGCAGTGGCCTCTTTCAGGGGCCTTCAATTTGTCCCAGGGCAGCTGTCAGCATGAGTGTGACTCAGGTCTTGAGGATAGGATGTCTTTCATCCCGCCTTTCAACAAGAGCCCCAAACCGGTCTGAGCTGCTGCAGGGATTGCCACAGAGATGGCTCAGTGGGGCCAGGGGAGGGGGAGGTTCCTGTGAAACAGCATTGTAGCAGGGGCCTTATAAGGGCTGGGACTACACAGCAAGCATCTCTCCCTCCCTCCCTAGCTCTTTCTCAGCATGGCATGTGTGTCACACAGAGAGAGCCTGGGGCAGCGGAAGGGGTGCAGAGTGGTGGAGGAAGGGCAGGGAGTGGTGACTGAGACACCTGCAAGGGACCCAGTGGTGAGTCCTAGCCATGGTGAAGTAGCTCTCATGTCTGGATGAGGAGGAGGGGGTGGTGCAGGGCTGGGCTGCAGTAGCCATTCAGGAAAGCTAATAGTTATCACCTCCTGGGGGCACAGGTACTGGCCTAGGAAGCTCTTACAGTAGGGCAAAGGTAGGAGGCTATGGAGGCCCCTGCCCCATCCCATAAGCAACATGGGGCACAGGGGATACACCCTCCAACATACTCTCACAGGATGGCGCAGCATTCCTGGCAGGGGGAAGCAGGCGGACTGTTACTGGTGACTTGCAACCTGAGCTCATGCCAGGCACGCAAAACAAATTTTGTGTTGCTTCATGGTGGGGGGAGACGCTGAAGGAGGGATGGAGAGCAAATAAGAGGGCATTAGGCACCTAACAAGGAGAAAGCAAAGGGGGAAAGCGTCTGTTTCTTCCCTAAATCAAGCTGTCTGTTTGTCTATCCATCCTTCCCCACTACTCACTGCCCAGGCACTTCCATCACTCCCTTCCCTGTGGTTTCTAGGCAGCTGCTGCAGAGGCTCAGGCCTGGAGGGCAGAAGGGGGAGAACCCCAGAGCAGCAAGGCCCCAGGAACTAGCTCTACCCAGAGAGCAGGGGATGTCAGCACAGGCAAACAGGCTCTGGCAGCACAGCCACCAAGTTACACAGTGAGAACCTTCTACCTGGCACCAGAGAGTGCCACTATGACCCCCCCACACCTCTGGTCACCAGCACACCACCAGCCCAGCATTACTGGAAATTGCTGTACACTGGGGGTGCTGGGCAGGAGTGTGGGAGGTCGCCTGGATGCTGCCAAGTAAGCAATGGGGATCACTGACAGAAGTAACAAGGCCACAGGAAATGAGAGTGACAATGACACAGGAAAATGTAGGGGAGTGAAGAGCCCTCACAAGTCAGACACTTTGCAGGGAAGCCACAAATGTCCTAGGTCAGTTCCAGAGGGATTGCAACAGCAGTCACACCCCTCCTTGGCTGTGCTGTACATCATGAGCTCTCATGGGGTCTGGCCAAAGCCCCCCAAACAGGACCCCAGGGGTTGAGTGCTGCCACTATGTTCATCCTCTCTTTTCACCTGCTGCTAATTTAAGTGAGGAGGGGGAAAGAGAGGAAGGGTGAACAGCAACAGTCAAGCTCACTGCTCACAAGAAGCTCTGGCAAGAGCCTGCACTGATCAGGCAGTAATCTCAGAACATAGCCAAAGCTGGGGGCAGGGTGGGAGCAAGGATTCACATCCACTTTGTCCCATTCCTGGATGCACTACTGCAAATGCTTGCAGTGTGGGAGAAGGGGTGGGAACTATAAAAGGGAGCCCAAGGAACATATTGCACAGGCCAGCTCCTCTCACCAAGACCAAGGCCCAGGAAGTTCAGCTTCATTACAGCCAGCTCTGAGCCTGAAGTTGAAGAAAATCAGTCATAGACATGAGAAGAGAGGAGGCAACCAACCAAGAAGTCTTTGTCTTGTTCTTCTCATGTCCTTATCATAAACTAGATGCTTTTCCAGAATCATGCACAAGCAATGGCTCTTTCTGTTGCTGTAGCAAGGTGCTCCTTCATATAGGTCTCACCAAGGAGTCAGTGAACAAGCATACACTACATGGTCTGCACTTCACCACACTCATATATATTCATGTCACTAAAGTAGCCCCATTTGATCACATTTGTTTTTGATCGTCCATTTGTGTGCACAGGTGATTCAGGCATCACCATGTTGACCAATCTAGATCCACCCCTCTTGGAAAGTCCTCTGGAGAGTCCAGGTCCATTTCAGACCTCCTGATTGCACATAACCTTTCCTTCCATAACCTCAGTCATCCCTGTTAGCTGTCATGTCCAACAGCACAATGCTGATCACAAAACTCTTTCACATTTTAAGCCTTTTAGTTACTTCTGTTGGATCATAGAGTGGATACCTGAGATCTTCCATCTGCCATGATCTTTCTTTTTAGCTCACTACCTTTCTTCTGATATCAGGTGATGTAATGCCAGCTAATAAGTACAGGCTACCCTTTGGTGTTGGCTTTAGACATCCCATTGGTTCACAACAACCGGCATAACAGTCATAGGAGAAGTGTTCACAATGTGGCCCCTGTGAGAATACAATGAACCTGTGAATTCTGCTAAAATCTTGACATCAATAATCCCAGAGCCAAGAGGAGTGATGTGCGGACAAAATGGATGGGAATGGATGAGGCAGGACTGATTTGTATGAAAGTCCAGAAACAACTGCTTAGCAGAGCATGGGCCAATGTAAGGTGATGCTACACCCCCCACATTTTTCTAATCACTTTAAGCTCTCCATAAGGTGACCTGGTAGATCTCCTAGTCCTTTGAATGTGCTGATTTTCAAAACAGTCTCCTATGATTTCTTTGTCTTACAAAGAAACTTGTTTCCACACAGGTGCTGCCTCCATCCTGTTGGGTGGTGTCCTGTGGGTTCCCTGTACTGCTCATGTGCCTCGTTTCTTCTCACCTTTATACTTGAAGCCAGATGACAGCTGAGGATTTTTTTCTAAGTTTTCCAGTTATGGGCTTGGCCCCCTCTGTCTAGATGTTTGGCTGTCTGCTCCTATTCCACAGCTGGCTAATTCTGTAGCTATCTTATAGGAGCTGTGCAGGGGAAGATCCAGGGAGGTGCAGTCACATCCAGCTTTGATTCCTGATTCACCCAAAGTTTAAAATCAACTGCCCGGCAATGGCAGCAGAATTTGTAATCAAGCAGCAGTGAGGAAGTCAGCTGATCATGATTCATTATAATCTACTTGATTCCCTCTAAGCTTCTCATTCCACAGGTGGTTAATGACCCCTCTCTCCTTTTTGATGGCCTTGATGTTTCACTAGTCAAGCTCTCCTTTCTTCTGCATTGTTGCTGTTAGCTGCTTCTGGTAATGTAACTCCTATTTCACACTTCAGACTGTTTTTCACTCTAGCTAAAATGTTAATTCAGGTGTAGAAATAGCTTTCATGAAAGTTAGATTTTATTTTATGAATCTGCAAAAGAGATGTACATTTAATTCTAATACCTACAGTACTAATGAAACAACATATTTTGATTACATTTTGCAGAACTTGTTGTATTTTTATACCTGCTATATGATATAGCAAATGAACATACATTCCAATAAAGGTCTACTTGTTTTTACTTCAATCTTAAAATGGAAAATAAAGCCTTAGGCCCCTAGATTAGTAAATATTCTATAGTATTCTATATTCTAGTAAATATTCTAGTTTCTTTTTAACTGGAGAAAAATATATGGTGTGTTATATGTGATGATGCACCATACCATTTACCATACATACCTTTTCAAGATCCTAGATCCATCCACAAAGCTGTGTCCTGCTGTAACACAGACTGCTGGCTTTGCTGTAACCTTGTGAACTCATGGATGGCTTCTTAATTATGCCAATTCTACATCTGTCCAGCACCAAAAGAAGTGATGATGCTTTCCTCTTTCAAGCAGCACACCCATGAGCTCCTTTCTCTCCTGTTGAGCATACAGCCTGTCAGCTAACAAACACTGTGGGCTGCTATCAACTCTAGGCAAGAGTGTGTCTTGTGAGGTTCCTATCAGCAGCCTGCATTTCTCCACTGGCCTCAGAATGGTTTCACTGCACAGCACCAGGACCTGCTACATTTTCTCAATCGACTTTCCTTATCAGCCAGGATTACACTGCAGCAGGCTTCATCAGGCTTTGAATCAGTTCTGCTTCTAAGGCACCTCCTGATGCACATGGATGCCTGATCACATGACAGTTTTAGATCCTCCACCACTGGTTCCTCAGGGTCCACCCAGAGTCCCTCAGACTGTCAACAGATGTCCAGGGTAAGGGACTGCAGCTCTTCTGAGCTGCAGATTGTCAGCATTACTGCAGCTCAGTGCTGTGGTCCTGGGTGGCCTCTTCCTTGGTATCTCCTAACCTGCAATACGAACATTATTGTCTGCTGTCTTGACACTGGAGAGTCCCTTTAGT
>NW_005842661.1:169170-174245 GCF_000455745.1 Alligator sinensis | reverse complement strand
TCCTACGGCACTTCCCCTACAGCCCAGCCTTTTTTGTAGCCGGTAGTCCCTACCCACAGGCATGGAGCAAAGGCTGTCAGGTGGCTGGATGGTTCAGTTCTTGAAGTCACAAACAGTGAACACTTGTGCCCAGATAGAATGTGCGTTGTGACCTCAATTGCTGATGACAAGTAATGACTTAGTGCTCTGTGTGGTGCTCTTGGGTCAATGCAGATCATCAGTTTACCTGAAAGTTTTCACCCATGCTCAGGCTGCTGGTCTCCAGCATTGGTTCCAGCACATGTAATGATGCCTCCTCTTTGCAGCCTTGCTGGTTCCTCCTTCAGCTGCTCCATCTGGGCTGATGGAATTCCGCACCTTGGCAGCGTCACAAGCTGTGCTGGGGGTGGGCTCTATTCAGACAGCTGCACAGGGCCTGGAGACTGCTCTCCCTCCTCTGTGCATGGAAGATGTCCTGGTGCCGGCAGTGTTCAAACCTGCAGCTGCACTGTTCTGCTGCCCAGCGAGGGACAGTTCTCCCATCTGGCAGTTCTCCCATCTCTCCAGAGAGTCAGCTGCTATCAACTCTATACGAGAGTTTCTCTTGTAAGGTTCCTACCAGCAGCCTGCATTTGCCTACTGCCTCAAAATGCTTTCACTGCACATCACCAGCACCCGCCACATTTCGTCAATCTAGTTTCCTGCTTATCAGCCAGGACTACACTGCAACAGGCTCCACTTTCCAGCTAGAATCCAATGGGTCTTTGATTCTGCCTGGATACGGTTGTAATGGGCTCCTAACCCCTGTTACTTAGTAAAGAGGCTGCAGCATTAAAGAGCTGAGGCAGGCTGTAAACTGCAAAACTCTAAGTTCTCATTCTGGTTATTTACTCTCTGACTTTCACATAGCTTTCTACAATACATAGACTGGTCTGTGATGCCTCTCAGTGGGCATGCCTATATGTGCAATTAATGCACCTGAATTTTCTGTGCAGAAAATTCAAGAGCGTTAGGGTGCATGTCTGCATGTGCACCTGCATTGGGAGCAAACTTAGCCTGACAGAAGCAGCCTAGTCCAGGGCTGCTCCTGCCCTTCTCTATCCCCCTGCAGCAGCCAGGAGTTCCAGGCTCTCCCAGGTGCCAGCCCTACACTGGCAGGGGGCTCCAGGGGCAACTACAGGCTTGCAAGGAGCACTCAGGTCAGGTCTGGGCTCCAGGGGGCAGAGGGGAGCTGTCCCAGCTCCCAGGGCTCAAGGTCTCATCTCTGCAAGGCTGGAAAGGAGCTGCCCCAGGAGCCAATACAGCTCCCCCAGCCACACCTGGGGCTTCAGGCTTAGCCAGGCAGCCTCCTGCCAGGCAGCCCCAGTTATGGCCTCCTGCTGCCTGGGCTGACTGGGAGCAATTTGCTTCTGGTCAGCATCTACACACTTTGGCACATTGGCTTACAGCACCATTTTCTAGTGCCTGTATCTATGGCATTTAAAATTAATTTACTGCGCAGTAATCGCTGCGCACACATAGACAGTGATGCTTTACTGAGCGTTGGATTAGTCTTATACACAGGAAAGCATCTCATGTAGATGCACCTAGTCAGTCTCCATCCTGCTTGCTTTCTTTCCTGAGCTTGACCCTGTATACTTCTATACTAGCAGCTTCCATGTGAGATGCTAGGTTCTGGAAGCACAGAAACCTCAAAGACTGTACTAAGAGAGGCCAAAGACTGGACACTATGATGTTCATCAACTAGTATTGAATGTACCTTAGAACTCTTGGATAATTGTGAGGTAACTAATGCAAATTCCCAAGCAGGTAAACATGTCTGAGGAACCTTTCCTTTGGAGAAAAACTGCAAATCTTGGTTTGTTCTGGTTCAGGAGACTGAACAAACAAAGAAGGAGAAGTCTTAAAAAGACAAGACCTGAGCCGGGGTCAGGGAGACACACCAGAGACACAGACTGGAACAAAGAACTGACAAACAGAGACCCCTTGTGATGGATGGGTTATTGTTTTTAAAAGCTGGCAGGTTGCTAATTCTATTTGCTGTTTCTGAGAGGGAACAAGACTGAAGATGCTGCACTAAGATCATATGTGTGGGGGATCACAGTAAATTGCAGTGGGATGGCCACCTTAAAATCCTGCTCTTCATACAGTCAAGACAGCCACAGCCACTACAGGTAACAGCCAGAACCTTGAGACCTGAATGGGATGCTTGGCAGGAGGCCATAAGGGAGGAGTGGAAGTGGCAGGGAGGATCAAACCCAACTAGAAGGGGTAGGGTGACTGATCAGTGATGAGTATCCAGTTCTTATAAAGCAGGGGTTCTCAATTTAATTAATTTTCTTAATTTAGTGGCATCCCATTTTCCTGAAGGTATGTGCTGGGCCAGACTGGGAACAGGTGTAGCATATTGGGGTGTTCCTGTCTACATTAGGCAGATCTGATAAACCTAATGCAGGCAGGAGCCTGCACAGCCATTTCGCAGTCTGGCCTTGTCTGTGCCTCCTGGAAAAAAGGCATGTGGGACACTTCTACCTGGCAGTGGCAGCAGTACCATGGCATCCTTGAAAGGGTTATGGTACTCTGGTTGAAAATCACTACTATAAAGGCTGTATCTGCTTCTTTTTTTTTTTTTAAGGAGAAAGAGTCTTGGGAAGCAGGTTGATCAAATCTGGGGAGGTCACATCTGTGGTGTAAGGTCTGCAAAAAGCTGTAAGAAAAGCTGGTAGGGTGGGGAATTTCTGACAGCTTTCATTCAAGGGACAAGAGGCAGGTTTTATGCTGAACTGCTTTAATTTGAGAGTGTATGTGGGAGCTGACCAGCGTAACTCATAAATGTTGTTGGGTTTTTCTTTTTAATATATATAATCTTCTATCAAAAACTTTCCATGGTGCCCTTAAACCACATTAAGAAACCTGCACACCCATTATAATAATAAACACGCCCACTCCCCTGCGCCCCCACACACCTACCCGCTGCCCTTCCCTACTTCAATCATAGCTCCTTAGTCCAAGCCCTGCTCTGGGGTTTACATTCTCAATTCATTTATTGTCCTTGTGGATGTCAATGTCACTTCCTCTGCTGCTGATTCTGATGCTGTCTTCCTTGCCATCTCCGGGTCCAGTTGCATCGTTGTCCTCTTCATTCTCCCTGTCCACTTTCCCTCCTGGGGGTTCTTTGAACTGCCTGTGCCAAGTGTCCCTTTTCCAGGTGGAGTTGGCTGCATCTTCTCTGTCCTCTCCCATCACTTTTCAGTAGTAGGACTGGAGTTCTCTCAGAAACATTTTAACAGTCTGTTTCCTGGAGCTGTGTGTGTCTGTATACCAGTAGGTTCCTGCATTGCCACAGGGCGCTTCCGACACAGGGCACAAACTGGTCGAAGCGGGTTATCGTAGACCTCTGATTTTTAGTCAGGTGTCCATATAGTGCTGCCTCCCTTGTCATCAGTGTGACTCCTGTCACTTCTTCAAGGAGCCGGCTTACCTTTTTTCATACCATGGCATAGGGGCAGTGCCATAGGACGTGGTTGATGGTCTTGCACTTTCATCTTGGCAGCTTTCCCTGCGGCAGTTGAGGCTAGTCCCTTGCCTTGCTCTGTGCCTCCACACCTTCACTGGGAGGGTGCCCTGAAGAAAGGGCTTGAGCAGACTGTGGGTGTGTTGTGGTGTTAACCCTTCCTGGTCCAGGATAAGGCCAACCACCTTCAAAGAGATGAATGTTTTCATATGCCCTAATAAGGTATGTTTTAAAGCTGCTCAGAAGCATGAATCTTCAAAGGGAGGCAGCCAGAAAAGCATGTGGCCAAATCAATTTTCAGGCAGGGACTACAGCATATGAACAGGCCCTACTAACTTTATTACTGGGTCCATCTACATGAGACGCTTTACTGCACATTAGACTAATCTAATGTACAGTAAAGTGTCACCGTCTTAACATTCAAAACAATTACTGCACAGTAGATTAGTCTAATGCACCACTTTCTAGTACCTGTAGATACACTGATTTCTAGCGTATTAAACTAATGCACCAAAGTGCATATGTAGATGCTGACTGGGAGCAAATTGCTCCTAGGCAGCAGGGGGCCACAAAGGGTGGGGATAGCTGTCTCAGCTTGGCAGGACACTGCCTGACAGCCACATGGACATCAGGACCCATGCTGATCTCCATGTGTCTGGGAGAGCTGCCCCAGCAGCTGGGTCCCAATTTCCACATAGCTGGCAGGTGGCTTCTCAAGAGCTGGAACAGCTCTCCTCCCGCCCCCCACCCTGCCCCAGAAATAGGGACCAGCCCCGAGCCCCTTGCCAGCCCAGGGCTGGCACTCAGGGGAGCCTGCAGCTTCCTCTGGCTGCTGCATGGGGGCAGGACAGGTCAGGACCAGCCCTAGACTGAATTGCTCCTTTTGGGAGCAAATTTGTTTCTGAAGGGCATATGTTCAGATGTGTGTGGGGGTGCAGTTTAATGCTTCTGAATCTTCTGCGGAGAAAACTCAGGAGCATTAACTGTATGTGTAGAAATGCCCACTGAGGTGTTGGGAAGAATTAAGTGCTGGTACACAGGTGCATATGGAGGTTTTGTGTTGGTTTCTTAAGTGTTTATAGCTGGTTAATGATTGACAACCAAATGAATCGGGTGACTCTTATGCTTCTACCTGAAGAGCTACTAAACAAAGAGAGAGCTGCCAAGGAGCAGGCAGATATAGCAGACATTCTTCATTAGCTTCAAAATGGCCAAGCACTGTTAAAAAGAGCAGAGGAGACCACGTAATGTTGGCAAAAGGATTAAGCTGCAAATGGTTCTCTATGAAGGAACCAGCAGAACGAGGTTGCAGACTGCAGCTAAGCCACAAAGGGCACAAACCAAAGTTACATTTTTCACACAATCGGCCCCCTGAAAGCGCTTTACAGCCATTCTGTGACACATGTGCACAGCTGCAGAATGCTTTTAAAGTCATCAATTGAGCAACAAATTATGCCTCGTCAAATGAGAGATCAGATGAAGTTTCCACTTTAGAGCACCTTAGCGAACTTGTGTTTCCTAGGGTTAATTTGTGGCACAATCAGGGTTGGGCTGATGTCGCCCAGCCCCACCTCCACCTCCA
>NW_005842661.1:161619-168946 GCF_000455745.1 Alligator sinensis | reverse complement strand
TAGACCTGATCTAGAGGGGAGTGTGGGTAGATCAGAGCTCCCTACTATCTTGCAGCTCCCTCCGACCCCCACCCACCCAAGCTCAAGTCAGGCAAATGCCAGCCTGCAGCTTGCTTCCCCTACCCCCTTTCTCTACCCCCTCCCCCATCCCTTCTCCTGGACAGCCCTGGAACTGGGGTGGGGGCTGGGGGACAGGAGCAGCTCCTCTCATGCAGGCAGGCTCCTTGGGCTCAATTCCCACTCACCCTCCCCAACCCAATAGGCAAACATCTGTTGGGTTGGAGGTGGGGGCGCTCTTAACTCATGGCACCTTATGTAAAGTGCCATGAGTTAAAGCAGGGGCCTGCACATCTGTAAGCCCTCTAAAGGTTCAGTGTGTGGCCCAACAGGTATGACACAAAGCAGGGCAGTCCAAGTGTGCTTGAAGAAACTGGAATTTTCCAGAACCAAAGTTTCAAGAAACCATAAAGAAAGTGCCTTGTTCTCTGACTGGATGATGAGAAGGAACACAGCCCAGATTGTGATTGGACAGTTTAAATCTTTGCCAGCAATCTTCTTAGTACACCTTGTTCAACAAGAACCTCGCTGAAACTGAAGTCAGGAGAAGAGGCTGCTCCCTCTGCTGGGTAGCAACTGAAATGTTATCTCTACCAAACATCTGATTAACCCTATGCCAGATCAACAAAAGGACCTGAATGGGGCTTGGGCACTAAGTCCAAAAGTTAGATTCTCAAAACCACCACTCAGCTTCTGACTAATCCTAGAAGCATCCTGGTTGTCAACATTAGTTTCGCAGGCACCTTCAGTTCTGCTTCAAACCATCTCAGTCTTGACAGGGCTGAGCAGTTCTAGGCTTAACCCATGCTGAAGCCCTATTAAGACGCAGCTCTATACTACTGTACCTCACCACTCCATTTGGCAGGTATCCTTGAAGCATGGCTTCTACCCCTCTTTTAAGATAAGGTGGAGACCTGGGTTCAGTTCCTACCTCTGCATGGGGGAATTCAAATTCATATTTCATACCCCCTAGCTCTAAACACCAGGCTGCAGCTATTCTGGGAAAGGTGGGGCTGCATTCTCCTTCCCTCCAGTTTAAAGTATTCTGTTGGGCATGGAGTAACTTCGTTTTCATTGGATAGGGTAGAGAGCATGAAATATCCATCTACAGTTGAGTGGTGAGGATGTTTACCTGAGGGAAAGAAACTAGGGTCCTTGTTCCAGTAAATACTTAATTTAAGAGAGTTCAATGTTCAGTGGAGCAGGGAGTGGAGCCCAGTCATCTTCTTGCAGCTGAGTGACCTCAGCACTAGGGCAGAGAGCCATATATACTCCTTGGCCCAGTGAATCTCTAATCATTCCTTGCACAGTGAACACCTTTAAGTAGGTAGAGCTCAACCTGCCCTCCTCCCAAATTACCTTGCAGCCTGATGGTGAGGGCACTCCAGTCAGGGGAACGTTGTGGATTTTCAATGCCTAAGTCCCTATGCAAGTGCAGACCTCTGTCATTTAAACCAGTGTTTCTCAACCTGTGGGTAACAACCCAAAACTGAGTCGCAAGAATATATGAAAGGGTTAGGAACAAACTTTAAAAATGGATTCTCCTTTAAAAGAGAAAAATATGGAAAACCATGGGTTTTCCTTTGCAGGCTGGCAGAAAGACCACTGAGAAATCAGAAAGGCAAACAAGAATACAGCTGCCCTAGGGGCTGAAGTGAATCACCAGAGCAAACTCTCTGTCCTGGGTAACCAGTCATTGTTAACTATGAAACTGAGCTGGAAATCCCCCTTGTATCAGATCTAGGGACAAAGAAGAAAATGACTTTCATACACAGACAGTTTACCTGAGTGCCAATGTCGTCACATTATGCTAAGTGCTTATAAGGAAGTACATACTTGAGTGAAAGCCCTCTGAATGACGAAAATGTGTGTAACAAGTTGAGTCTCAGTTGTCTAGAAATGAGGTGATTCATCAACTCAGATGAGCTGCTGAGAGCACTAACAGGGAAAAACTCAGTACACTAACAAAATGTGTAACAAGAAACTGCCTCTCTACAGCAAAAGTTACTCTGAGATCCCCAGCATGTGTCAGGGGACTTGACTGGGTGGAGCAAGAGTAGGTAAACTTGTGTCTGTCTGACTGTCTATTGACATGGTACAAACAAGCCCTGTAAATAGCACAGGTTGGCTGTGTGTGTTACCTGGCCAGGGTCACTTTGAACTGAAACAATACCATTTGATGATCAAATACCTTGCTTAAATTCTTCTACAGAATTTAGTTTAACTGATCTGAGCAGGTCCATCATCCCTAGAAACCCAACTGGAAGTAAATAAGAGTCCATGTCAGGACCAAAATTATGAGGATGAAAGTTTTCTTTGTAACCAGGCTGTGTTAGATTCATTCCAGCTCTTATCTGTCACCTCTTAATAAATGCATCTTTCCATCTGGCATGCAATCTGACTTGCTTCTTGTGCACTCAGAGCTTTGTGCTCTTTTACTCTCAGGGATATTGTGCCACAGGCAGAAACAGAATCCCAATCTGTGTGCAAGTGCCAAACATGATTGTTATAAAAGTGCCACGTAGGTACATGAAGGGGAAACAGGATTGAGCCCTTAGTAACCTATATAACTTTTAAAGGAAATGAAACTCATACATTAATTCCCTAGGATGCACTACAGCTAAGTGACACAGATCCAAGGGGCAGCCTGACTCAGACTAGCAGCAATCACTTAATAGTGTAATTAATCACTATTATATCATGTATATTGTATTTTTTTGTGCAGCCCTAGGGCAGGCTCTGGGCATGGTACACGCTAATTCCATTGTCCCCGTGCTCTCTACCTGCCCCACCATGGAGTAATGAGAGGGGTTTAAGACCTTAGCTTGGGGCACTCTGGTGCCACTGGCTATTAGTGCTATAGCTCTCCATTAAATGGGGAGACACCTCCCCATATGTTGTAACATGGAGCTTGTACAGGGCCCCAGGAGCAAGCTCTGATTATCAGGGAGACTCCTTCTCTTCCCTCCACATGGCTCACCTTCCCCACTGGAGAGGGAATTCCAGGGGCTCTGTGGGGAACAGGCACTAACCTCCCACCCCTGTGAGGGTTAACGTAGAAGGAGCTCTTGGCTTCTACATGCACTAGTGAGGGAGGACAGAGGCAGCGTGTTGTTCGCCCATGCTGCATCCCAAGCTGACTCAATACCAAGAGCCCTCACATTTGCTCTTCCTGGCAAACCTCCTCCATCCATCAGGCTCTGTCATCACCCCAGCCCACCTGCTCTCCTAGCCAAGACAGAGCTGCTATTGATGCTTTGAGCTGACTTACCTGCTACCTGCTGTCAAGGAGGGCCTTCAACAATGGAGCTTCTGTGTGTCTTGGATGGGAGCAGATCCAGCAGTCCTGCTCCTGAAATACAATCAGACAGGAGCAATTACAGTCCCAGCCCAGACCCCTGGAGGACGAACTGAGAACACACCATCCCAGAGGCTATCCACCCCAAGGAATACCCCAAGAGCCCCGACTCTTACCATTGATACCTAAGGGCGTGAGAGCAGGGGCATTGACCTGGCCAGCTCTGGCAGATGCTGTGGTCATTTTTTTTCTGGTACCTTCTGCCCTCATCTAATTTGCTGGAGGGAAAGGAAGAAAGCACTGAGATCCTGTGTTCCTGCCAGCCCACCAGCCTGGAGCAGATTCTGCCTGGGCTGGGGGGGGGATGCTAGTTTGCCCTGGTGCCTCTGTCCTTTGAGGCAGTCGAGGTGGATGGTGCATCTGCAGGCAGGCCTGGTTTTCTGTTTGTACCCAGACCAGTCTGACTTCCCCGTTCATGACACTCCCTCACATTCTAGCTGAGCACCATAGGACTAGTCATGCCAAGCACATACAGTCCAAGACCAGGCACTCAGCAAAACTGCCCTTCCCTCTCAGCCCTCTCATTGAAGAGTCTGTTCCTACTGGTGTCCTTCTTTTTCTATGATGGCTTTCGGTTCATTATACAACAGCACCCATGCAGCAGAGGCAACAACCTATTCAGTCTTATCCTGTCCATGGGGCCAGGGAAAGGCTGCTCCCTATTGTATATTCCCATGGGTTCTTTCCAAGCTAGTATAAATAACCCTCCCCAAGGAAGTTTGCTCCACAGCCCAGTGTGCCTTGGGGTCTGGAGACTTCTGGATTCAGCTGACATTTTTCCCTCCCTTCACAATTTCTTCCCCTCTCCTTGTCCCCTCCCCTCTTTATACCCCAGACAATACCTCAATGGCCTCCTCACTCTGCTTCGGGCATATACTTTTAGATATCAAATTCTCCTTGGCCTCTGTCTAAGCCAGTGATCACCAACCCGAGATAGATCTCAGAGCCTCTTGGAGTAGATCCGAGGCTGGGGTGCAGGGCTGAGTGCTCGCGTGCATGCACGCACATGCCCCAGCCCAGCAGGTCAGTCTGTGGGGGAGGGAAGGGACAGGGACTAGATCGAGGCCCTTGTGGTGAGGGACAGTGCTGCAGAGGCAGGAGCAGGGGTTAGTTGAGTGAGGCCCCAGCGGCGTGGGACTTACCTGCTGGGCAGGTGCGCCCCCCAAATAATTTTTTCTCCCTCTGCCTTGATCTGCCCCCCCCCCTCCTTCCTGTGCATGCCCCACCCCATGTCCTGTTGGGTGGGGGCAGAGGGGGGTGGTGGCAGTGCATGGTAGATCTTGGGTTGTTTTTAAATGCCAAAGGTGATTTCCTACTTTAAAAGGTTGGAGACCACTGGCCTGAGCAATTACTACAAATTAAAGAGTCAGCTTCTTAGCATTCTCCTCCAGCCCCTGAAACTCTTTCATAACCCTCCTCTGAGGTTCCTATGGTTTACCAATATCTTTTTTTTTGTAATCAGCAAGAGGTTTGGGAGTGATATTTTTCATTGAACACACTGTATATTTGGGGGAGATGTTAAACAGGCTGTCAGGCACAAAGTACCCTTCTTCAAGTCTGGACCATCATGGCTTCTGTCACATTACAACCCTACCACAATGTCTTTTTTGGAAGTGGATGGCCATAATGCAAATACCCTGCAGTCATTCAAGCCCTGCTTCAGAGGAAAGGACTGTGTTTTCAGGTTGCCCAGAGCTACATTGGCTGTCTTGCTGCCATGCATTACAAGCTCCCATCCACTCTCCTCTGACACAATGGCCTCTCTCTGACAAGGTCTGTGTGTTCCTCATGACTGGCTCCAGATGAACACGTGTAGCAACACAGGGGATGCACTAGAAAGAAAGGTATTTCAAATGTGCATTCTAGGTACTCCTCCTTGGCTTCAAGACCACTTGAAGCCCAAGTCCTATTTTTTGTAAACATTCAGAGGCATGGTTTCCTCACCACAAGAATATTTGTACAAAGCCACATGCTCATGAACACTCCTGTAAAGGTATGTGGAACTTTGCCCTCTTCCTTTAGAATTAAATCACCAGGTCAGGCAGCAGCAAAGACAACTTCTGACTTCCCAGACCAGTCACTCTCTGGGAACACAAATGGACGAAGGGGATGACTGGTGTGGGAGCCTCCAGGATCAATAAAGGGTCTTTTCAGCAAGTTGAAATAACAAGGTCACACAACCCTTTTTCTAACCACAGGTGTTTTGAAAATAGAAAGAACGAATCTCATGGTTTACTTGTTACAAACAGTTTGAATGCATCTCTCTAGAACTAGTCCCAGTTTCTCGGTTTCTAGGTCTCCCTCTATCACTTCTCTTACATATAGTGTTTATAACTTCTCCCATTTCAGTATGATACAAGAATGGCTACATCTTCCCCATCCTCTTTCTGTCAATTAACGAAGAAGTTAAAATGTGCTATCCTCCTATCAGATATCTTTCCCCCATCTCAGTCCCTTGCCATAGTCTTTCCTCTGGGTTTAACACTGTCACCAGTTTCTAACTCACATGACAATGGTTCAGGTACATTGCTAAAAACCATCTCCCTTCAGGTACTAAAAGGTACGTTTTGGTTCCCTTGTTTACATAATCCTTATTAAGTCAATGGAGTAGCTCACATGGGGTAAGGCCAGTGGGTTATGACTGTTTTTGTAATTCTATAAAAATATATTTCAAAGAGCCTCAGTGATTTATTCCTTGTAACCCCCTGCCCCACCTGGTGCTCACAGTTCCTTTCTTCTTGAGACAGAACATTTTTTTTCTTGCTATCATTTAATTTCTTCACTTGAGGCAGATCCAACTGCCTGGATCAGTCCCCTTCCATTCTCATGTAGTTTGGTCCCACATCTCCTGCTCTCCGGTTCTCCAGGACTTCTGCCTCAGCGAACAGGGGTTCTGCACACCTATTCACAGCCAAGGGTGCACATCACCCTGACATCTGCAGGCAGTTTCCCATTCTGTGTCAATGGCAGCTGTGTCCCAGTCCAGCTCACTCATGATCCAGTCTCTATGTGGTCATTTCCCCGGTCAGAGGCCATTCAGTATCTCAGCCATTTCTGTGTCTGAAGATGCCTACCTCACCCTCCCTCCACACCCTTGTGCCTCAGTGCCTTCGGCTCCCTTCATTCTTCAGGCCCTTACTGAATCTTGCCCCTCATTTGGTTCCTTCCCTCCCCTTCCACATGGTAACCCTGACTCTGGTACCTTCCATTCAAGGACCTCCAAGTGCCCAAGACACCTACATAAAGCTACCCTCAGAGCTCCCTGGCAGAGCGAGTGACTCTCTTAGCTGCAAGCAACCAGCTACAATGCCAATGAGCTTGATATAAAAGACTGGAGACAGGGGAGCAGGAACTGAGTTCCAGGGACTGAGGCAACTTTCAAAATAGTTGGCCAAAAGGGAAGAGGTAAATTAGGGCTGAGCTCACTGGGTGGCCCTGGGCAGGGATGCATGTAGGTGTCCACATTTAGACATCTGAGTCTGACCCTGCTGCTCAGAGACTCTTAGGCCTCTATCATGCTTGCCATGGGCGGGGGCATTTCCTCCCACTGCCCCAGCTGAGAGGGGCATCAGGAGCTGGCACGGGACAAATACCGTTGGGCAAATGCAGGTCCACTCAGTCAGAGATCCTGCTGCGTGCTCCTGCGCCCAGCCCGGCAGCTAAGCAACCCAACCCCAAACAGGACAGTGTCCAAGGAGCCCGGGGAACAGAGGCTGGGGGATCGGGGGAGGGTGGATTTCAGCCATCCTGTAAAGAGCCCCCAGCCCATCCCGGCGTGAGGCAGCGCGGTGGTCCCTGCCCTCCCCTCGGAGCCAGGCGGGGCGGCGGGGGGGACACAGCGACCCAGACCCGGACCCCTGCTCCCGCACCAGCCGTGTGAGCTGCCAGGCAGGTGCCCCAGCCACCCCGGCC
>NW_005842661.1:158755-161404 GCF_000455745.1 Alligator sinensis | reverse complement strand
CCCGGGGAGCGGGCGGGCACGGGGTGCCCCGGGCAGGTACTGCCTGCCGCCCGCCCGGCCCCGCGGAGGGTCCCCGGACACCTCGTCCCCGGCCCGGCCCCAGCGCGCCACCACTCAGGGACGGCCTCAAGCCACCGGAGGGGAAGTGCCAGCCCCTCCAGGCTGGTCCGCTCCGCACCGAAGGAACGAAGGAGTCACTGGGCCAGCAGCAGAGCCCCGGGCAAGCCTGACTGCCACGAGGGTTTTCAGGCTTCCAAAAGTCACAGCACCCGTTTACGTCGCTTCTTCTGCCGCACAGCCCCAGTCCTGGCCAAGACCCCGGGCCCAGCCCTGACCCCACAGCTCTGGCACGCTCCTGTCCCTGGCGCAGCCGCCGCTGCCCGCTGTCTTCGTGGAAGCCCTGCTGCCCGATCGCACAACCCCAGCACCCTGCCGAAGTCCGCTGGAAAGCCTCCGCTCTGCCTGGACAGGAGGGCACTCGGCAGGCCACGGGGAGTCCTGCTCCGACAGTGCTTGATGTGTTTTATCCTAAACAGACACTGGCAAAAACTATAACCAGCAGGGACCAGACTCAGACCATTCTTGCCCTCTGCCTAACAGGGCCACTTGTTAGCACCGTTAGGTCCAATGAGTCCAGAAGGGTGCCCCAGCCACTCCTGTCCCCTCTCTGATGGTAACCTCAAGGTCCCAAAGGTCCCCTTGGTAGGATACAGCCCATCCCATTGAGCTAACTTTTCTAACTGCTCTGTTTTGCTTTCTCTCTTGGGCCCCAAGAAGCTTTAGTTCATTGATGCAGGATGGAGCAGCTTCAACAGAATCCCCTCAGGCAGGTAAAGGAGGAAGTGAACCAGGGTCCATTGTATCACGAGTGAATGGCTCGGCTACTGATCCTGGTGGGACAGCAATACCACTTTCTCCTCTGGCTGTCTTAATAAAAGCAAGCCCTGCTTTGTTTTTTGGAAAGAAAGGGGCTCCAGGAGAGGCCCCAGGCTGTGTAAATAAGTGGCTCCGTTCCAGAGAAGGTCAGTGTATAGGATGCAGCCCTGGTCTCAGCATTTCTTATTGGCTAGGTCAGGTGGCCTCTGCTCGACATGCAGACTGTTTCAGATTCCATTTGAAGGTGCCCCACAATCCTCAAGCACTGCATGGGGGTGTGGGCCCCTGACACGGGGGTGTGGGTCCCACTCTCACTCTCTCCCTTCTCAGTTTTGTGATGCTCAAGACTCTTTGGGCATTTATACACATTCTCCAGGACAGGGCTGGGGGGGCACTTTAATTAGAGCAGCTCCGAATGTGTATCAGCGTCCCCGCACTGAAAAATGGTGGCAGGGGCACTTTAACTAAAGCTCATTGAATGCTCCCGCCACCATTTTTCAGTGCGGGAATGATGATACATGTGACACTGGAGTCTGCTGGAGTGCAGTAATTACCACACTCCAGGAGACTTGATTAATCGAGTCAGCTCCGATGCACTGTAATTACAGCACACCAGAGCAGCCTCACTGCATGTGTAATTTACTGTGCTGCCGGATACTACTTGTATCTGACAAGATTATCCAGCAGTGTAGTAAATTAGTGTACTGTGTCATAATTGCCACACATTTGTAAATGGTGATGCTTTACTGTACAGCAAATTACTGTTGCTCAGTAAAGCATCTTGTGTAGATGTGTCCAGTGAAGACTGAGTTCCCACAGGACACTGTTTATTGGGTGCTTGAGGAGGGCTGAGCCTCTTTGAAAACCTGTCCACAGCTGTTGGTAGTCTGTAAATAGGCCAGGACATGGGGAGCAGTTTCTCCTACTGTTCAGGGTTCAGGCTGAACCTGTAAGGGCCCTGGGTTTGATATCCGCTCACTGAGATTCCCACTGCATTCTCAGCAGGGGATAGTGTGGAGTTGGAGGGCACTGAGGGCCCTTTGCTCTGTACTTACAGGCTCCTTTGGAGTTCAGCATTTCCAATATGTGTGCTTTGCCCTATATTAACAGCCATGTGCCTCTCTGGACAATACTCTTGTGCCATTGTCTGTACTACCTGCTTCTGTTAAACAAAGACAAAATAAACCCAGGGGATGAAAATGGAAACCTGCTCTTCTCCTGGCTTCAAAACATACTGGAGATGCATACCCGTGCTGTTCTGGGCAGCCAGTGTGCTCAGCTCACTGTAGGGCTGACAGCAAAGAGTCTAGAAGCTTACAGAGAAAGCAAGCTAGGTTTCTACTCAGGTTGCAACAGTGTTGACCAGGGTCCCAGCACTCTGATAGAGGAGTATTCATCCCTGAAACTCACCTGGTCTTTGCACAGTAATGCAAAGGTAGCTGGCTGCTCCCTGAGTTTGCTAGGTTGTTGGAAGATAAGAAGCAATCCGTGAATGTGTTAAAGCTGATAGGTCTCTAATCTTAAATAAACTGCCTTCCTTTTGGATAGCAAGGTAAGCGTGAGACTTGATAAACAACTCTAGAAATTAAATAAACTTCACTTCAGTGCCAAAACCAATGATTCTATAGCATGCCCACACCACTCGCTGCTGACAGGACTTAGGGCTGGACAAGCCACCAGCTACCCCCACCACCAGTGCTCCTGGCCCTGCTCTCTACAGTGCTTCTTGCTGGCAGAGGCTGGCACAGGAGTGGCTCTGAAGAAATTCCTGCT
>NW_005842661.1:147863-158723 GCF_000455745.1 Alligator sinensis | reverse complement strand
CCTGCTGCTAAACAATCTACACTGTTTTCAGAGGAGTTGCTGGGCCCTGTGCTCAGAGGTTGGGAAACAGTCTGGCCCTCACAGGAGAAATGGCTGAAAGGGTATGGGAAGAGCAGGGATCCTTGGTGGCTTCCTAATTAGGTAACATGTTGCAGGCCAGGGAACAGTATTAATGTGATGGTTTGGGAGGAGTTGAGGGGCTGTGTCAGCTGGCCTGTGTTGGAATCAGCCCTAAAAGACTGGTGTGAAATGAAAGGGATATCACTGAGTACATTGGTGTAGGGTGGGTTGGAGGTGGCAGAGCTAACTAGCCCCATCCTTCAGACCAGCCCCAGCCCTTTGGCCACCCTCCTGATGTCCACTCTCCACCTGCTCCCTCAGGCTACATCTGTTTTACTCTCCCAAATTGGGGCCTGGACTAAGGGACTGCATTTGGGTTAGGGAAGGGAAGAGGGTGGGAGCATGGGGTGCGTTTATTGTAATGAGTGTATGGGTTTCTTAATGTGATTTAAGAGGTGGGATGGAAAGCCTATGATATATGATTATATATATATATTTTTTTTTTTTTTTTAATTAAAAAAATGCCGGGGTGGGGGGGGCCACAGGTATGAGAACTGTGCACACCATTCCCCAGGCAAGTGGAGGGCTGGGTCTAGCTCTACATACTCAGGGTCTCCCTAGCACACAGCCCAGCAGCCAGCATTTGCTCTCCCACAAGGGGGAGCAGCTGGAGGCCCTGATACCCTCCACCCCAGGTGTTGCCAGGTTTGTGGCAGGCATTATTCCTGGTCTGTCTGTGACAGTGGGTGGTGTTGTGGCAGGCTTGTAGGCTGATGGCTTTGTGCCTGGGGGCACTGCAATGAGTCAGGGGCTTTCCTGCCACATGGCAACAGAGGGGTTGGGGAAGTGGATACTGGGTCTGGTATCTGGGCAGCTCTCTTGGCTAGATGCAGCATTATGTTGACAGCCTCTGCTCTGATCCTGGAAACAGGGTCAGCTACTCAAGGCCATGGTGCATTTATGTCCCGCAGGGCCTGTAATCCAGCTATTGTGGTCCAGGGAAGGCTGGGGCTGAACCCTTTCTGCCCGAGTCAGCTGACACACTCCGGAGCCAGCAGTTCTCCAGTCAGGCTGCTCCAGGCTTAATCCTGACAGCTGCTCACAGGCCTGCCAGAGACTGAGGGCTCCAGCCAGGTGCTGGGGATGAATCCAGAGTAGCTTCACAGGCAAAGGTCAGGCTCTGGAGTGTCTCAGAGGGCTCAGGTGAGCTCATCCCCATCCTCCCCGACCCACTGCTGGCACAGGATAGACGAGCTCTGCACATCCACTCCAAGGTCTGAACTTGCAACCCCATCCTAATTGATATTACTTCACACAGAAATCCATTTCCAGCCCTTCCCCTCATGCCCAGTGTCCTATCTGCCTGGAACCAGCCCAGCAAGCATATCGATAGTCACGGTCATGAGGAAATGACAGACTGAAACTCTGGGAAGGGCTCTAGCTCCACCCCTTTCCCTGTCCATGTAAGCCTCCTTTCTTGCCAATGCCATCTCTGTAAACACAGGGGAAGGGGGGCTGGGGCCGTGGCAAAGGAGCCAGTGAAAGGGAGAGAATCCGTTGGCGAAGCCCCACCCCTGAGCAAGTAGCTGAGGTAATGCAGCCCAGCCCTTTGCTGCGCTCGCTGTTATAAGGCAGCCCAGCCTTAGGTGCCTCTAGGTGTGAGCGGATCCCCTGACAACTGCACAGACAGCAACGGAGGCCTGCAGGTGTCCAGTCGCAGTCGCTCTCTCCCTCTGCGTTGGAAAGCCTTAAAAGTGCAGCACCATGTCGATGGGTCTGGAGATCGGTGGAGTGGCGTTGTCGGTGCTGGGCTGGCTAGGCACCATCATCTGCTGCGCACTACCTATGTGGAGGGTGACAGCCTTCATTGGAAACAACATTGTGACCGCCCAGATCATCTGGGAAGGGCTGTGGATGAACTGCGTGGTACAGAGCACAGGCCAGATGCAGTGCAAGGTCTATGACTCCATGCTGGCGCTGCCCCAGGACCTGCAAGCAGCCCGAGCCCTGCTGGTGGTTGCCATTGTGCTGGCTGTGCTGGGCCTCCTCATCGCCCTGGTTGGGGCACAGTGCACCCGGTGCGTGGAAGACGAGACCTCCAAAGCCAAGATCACCATCGTGGCTGGTGTGATCTTCCTGCTGGCTGGGGTCATGACGCTCATCCCCGTCTGCTGGTCTGCCAACACCATCATCCGGGACTTCTACAACCCAATGGTGCTGGAACCCCAGAAGCGGGAGCTGGGTGCCTCTCTCTATGTGGGATGGGCAGCTGCAGCGCTGCAAGTGATCGGGGGCGCTCTGCTCTGCTGCTCCTGCCCCCCCAAGAATGAAAAGTACCCTGCAAGCAAGGTGGCATACTCTGCCCCCAGATCTGCAGTGCCCAGCTATGACAAGAGGAACTATGTGTGAGGAGATGACTGGATGGGACCTCGCCTGCCGCCCCACTCCAACTTATGAAACTGTTCTAGTTCTTTACTGCTGCACTCTGGAGACCTTCCTTTTTGACGGAAACATGGCCATCCCTTGCCATCCCTGGGACAAAAAGATGAACGGACAGCAGAAGGGGCTGCTTTTGAGAACTCAGACTGTCATTCCCAGTCCTTGGGTGGAGGAGGAACTGCTTGCTGTCTTTTGACCACAGAGCTTCTGACAAGGGCAGGTGCCTCCTGACTCGCATTAATTCCTGTCTGGTGGGTGTTTTGTCTCTGATATATTGTGCTCTGAAGCTCTCTCACCCCCCCACCCCGTCCTCTCTGGGCATTGGGAGAGTTCAGTCCCTGGGGCTGGTTTCTTCCTTAGACCCAAAGTACTCCTCAAACCCAGACTCTGTGCTTCAGCAAAGGCTTTCGATAAGAAGAGAATCCTGTGCCCAGCCCCGCAGCACAGGGACTGGCTGGGGAGCTAATGGGTGGGGGGGGATTTGTGGCAATGGCCGCAGCATCCCCTTACACCTGGGGCAGGCTCTGCCCTCATGCTGGGATCCTTCACTTTCCCTGCCCTCATAGGATTTATCTCTGAAACAGCTTCCAGGGTGTGTAAGGGTTTCTCCCACCCACTCTGTTCAGCCCTTTTGTATGCCCCGAAGCAGCAAGGGCATGGATCTGTCTGGAGCTCAAGCTAATGAACACAGGTGCCCCACCCTGCCCCAGCTCAGGGCACCAGCGCCATTTCTTTGAGCTGGCAGTGGGAGAGGCCAGGAACAAGGCAGCTGGGAGCTTTCCAGCCTTGTCTTAGCAGCCATGTCCCAGCACAGAAAATGGTGGCACAACAAGACTCAGTGAACAAAGCCCTAGCTGTGGGACATTGTAAGGGGCCTGAGCAGGGAGTGGGCTGGGAATAGACTAGCAGAGCCTTCTGTCAGTAAAATGCTCTCCATTAGACCGGACTGGGCTGGGCTGGGCTGGGCTGGGCTGAAATGCGCTGGGGCTCCCTGTGGGATCAACAATTGTGTAAATAAAAATGGTTTCTTGTAAATAAACACAGTTTTTGTAGCTGGAAGATGTTTCATTGTGATTTGGGGTGTGATGGTCACAACAGGTCGCACTTCTTGTTGGATCATGGAACTTGACTGAGTGATAGGGGCTTGGAAATTCAGCAGCCTCCAGCCTGCAGGGCCCATCCCATGGGCTCAGTGAGGAGGAGTAGAAGAAATTGCACTCAGGAGGCATGAGCAAGTGGTAGTAGCAGCAGTCATGGGGCAGTTTCTCAGCTTGCTGCCTATGCTGGTGTCTAGGCAAGCTGAGCACGCTGCCTGCACTACATGCAGTTACACAGCAGTGCTTCTGCTGGTTTGTGCTACCTTACATTTTTCAATAAAATTGTCCAGTTTAGTAACAGCTGAGTACTGTCCCACTCTCCACAGCACTGAAGCCAGGGCTGGAAATAAACTCTGCAAGGATTCACCATGGTATGGGCTCCAGGAAGCAGAAAAGGTGAACCATGGAGTGCAGAGGTGGAACATATTTGTCAGGCCATCTTCAGCTAAACCCATAAGGGACTTGGGTGTTGCAGACCCTAACTCACAAGTGCTCTGCTGTTCACCGTAATCCAGTTTGGCCTCCAGGCTTCCTATACAGTGCATGGCGAGTTATATGCCTCAGCATGAGTGATGCAGAAGCCAGCACACTGAGCAGGGAACTGCCCAACCTGCCAGGAGGAAACACCACAGTATTTAGGCATCAAAATCCGCTGGAATCTCAGGCCTCAACCTTCTCCTGGAATTTAGCAACTACGCCAGGTCATTTCTTTCTAATGAACAACCTGAGAGACCCTGTCCTGTTACAGCCAGGAGTCAGAGAAGCAATAGGATCTAGTCCCTGTGTTCTTTCCTCACATATGGACATGAGACACAAAGCAATTTTGGATAAGGGACATTATAGACGAGAGGGTCTGCTATAGAAACCGTGTGGTTTGCGTAAGCCAGAAGTATTCAACCTGTAGCCACCTAGATTATAGACTAGAGGGTCTGCTATGGAAACTGTAGTTTGTGTAAACCAGGGGTGTTCAACCTGCATCTGTGAACTGATGGGTTAATAGATACTGCAGCAGCTTCAGTTCTGCTCTATTTACTTTCCCTGCCCTACAGAGTTCAAAGTGTGTTTCTTGCTGTGGGGAGTGCAGACCAGTCTCTTTTCTTCCTTGTGTGCTCCAGGGGAGGGGCAGTGTTGAGCAATGTCTTGTTTGCATTCACTTGTTCCCAGCAGCACAGAGGATATGATGGACAGTCCACACCTTTCTGCCTTCCACACATCATCAGGCACAAACAAATACACACAGCAGGGCAGGCATTAAGGAGTGTGCTCCTGGGTCGGGAGGGGGGGAAGCAATACTGTACAAAACCCAGTCCAGGCATCTACAGACTGGGATGGCTGGTGCGCAATGGGAGCACATGGCAGGGACTGAGGTCTCCCCCTGGCCCATAAGACCCATGACAAGTATACCCAGCTCTTGAGCTCCTAGACTTTTCCATGGGGAAATGCCCCTGCTACTGCAGAGAAGAGCAGCTGTCAAACCAATGAGAAGCTACTAAAGGAGTATCCTGGAACAAGCACAGCCCTGTCCCTTCCTCAAGTTTCAGGACCAGGAAGTGATACTAGCAGGCAGAAGGAAGAAAGGCGAGACCTCCTCCTGCCAACAGTGCATTGTAACCAGGCACTTGTGGGCAGGCAGAAAACAGCCCTGCTGCACTTGCAGGTACCCCAGCCATCTTCTAGCTCACTGAGTATGCCTACCTCTCTGTGCTCTCCTTCTGGGTATGAGCCTTACTTCTCTAGGTTTAGGGCCTCTTTCTCCTCTGATAAAATCAGCACCAAAATACCCATTGTTCAAAGCGAACTGTCCCTGGGATCTGGTTTGCCTGGGTCTGTTGCTAGCTGAGCTACTACTACCTTGGGGAGGTGGAGGGTGAGGGGCAGAGGAACCCTCTGGATGTCCATGTTCTCTGCTCACAGCAGGTACTGGTCAGCACCCCGACCCCTCAGGGGTAGATTGCTGTGGTTCATCAGCCTGGTGATCAGGAAGCCTGGGACACTCACTGAAGGTTCCCACACCAGCCTTCACCTTGGCCCATGTAGTGAACAAGTAGATGGTTGCTGGTCACACACAGACCCTCTAGTCTCCAATCTCAGCTCTGCCACAGTTCCTTTCCATGGAGGGCTGTAGGCTGTTACTAAGACTGCCTGTGGGTGCTTCTGCCATGACCACTGCCTGACCTCTCCCACTTTCTCAGAACAGCCTAGACACCACAAATCTCACACAACAATCCTACACATGGTGCAAAAAAGGGCCTGCCTTCATAGCCACTCATGGCAGGCAAGGTGTATCTGCTGATTCAATGCATCCTTGCAATAGGTCAGAGAACACACAGCCTAGATGCACACAAATCAACTTTTCCACCTATCTCCAAGCACAGAATGGACCCCCAGTGCCATCTGCTTGTGAAAAGACACCAAAATCCTCCAGGTGTGTCATTCTAATTCATCCCTGTGTGCCATTCTAATTCATCACTCCCTTATTTAGAATGGCACACAGCTAACCACATATGGAACAGACAGAAATGACATTTTGATCAGCCCCTTGAAATCACTGTAAAGCCATGACCAAACAGAAGAGCACAGCTGCAGAGCCCTCTGATCGCACACAAAATTAACCCTCATTGTATAAGGATTCAAACGAAGCCACTCCTAAGTGGAGTGACTTAATTAATTTCCCTCTGCTCTAGCTGGTCACTTTCTGCTCACCAGTGGGGGTGGGGGCTCCAATCTACCTGCCCTCCCCGCTCCCCCCAAAGCAGGGCTGAGAAAACCCCAAAAGCCCTCACTACCCTGCCTTCTTCCCCCTCCCATCCAGAGACAGCAACAGAAGTGCAGGGGAGGAACAGAGCCAGGGGAAGACACAGCCTCTCTCCCTGGATGCCCCCCTCTCCCCCCCGGTCCAACACCTAAAATCCATTGGGTTGGGAGGATCAGTCTAATTCATGGCAATTTCTGTGAATTGCCATGAGGTAGAACAGGTAGCTGCACTTCTGTCTGTGCCCATAGTCTATGTCTATGCAATAGAGAGGTGAGTTCATTCATGTCAGGGTCTCCCACCACAAAGGGCAGGATAAGCAACAGTGAAAAACAGAGCTGCAAGTGTGCTGGAACCTTGCTTACACATTCCCAGGGTCCATGGGTTCAGGATTTTCTCAAGCTTCTGAGTTTTAATTTCCTGACATTCAATCTGCTTCACTCCAAACACCCTGTGGTAAAATACTGTATCTTGTGACAATATTCTACGAATGTTGCTTCAAACTAAGTTAATTTGTACCAAGAGTTATGCTAGTAGTTCTCTTTCAATGTTTTGTCAGGAACTCATGGCAATTAGAGATGCCCACAGTACATAAGAACCAAGAAAATATGGCTATAACAGGGACAACCAACTCTGATCCATGGGGATTTCATGAGACTATCTCAGTCTGGGCATGTGCACTGCATATCACTGCACTCACAAAGTAGATTGCCAGGCCTTCCTGGGGTGGCTGTCACACTGCATAGTGACACAGAGCCCTTTTCCAAGCTACGAAGCCAACAGTAGGCAGACCATGCATCAAGTCAGACAGGCTGCCTGAGGTTTTTGGCTACTGGCTCTGGCACAGCAAGAAAACAAAATGGGAAGCAGCAGCTGGCACACTCCAAGATGGGTGGCGTCCAACCTTGGCTACGAAGGACTTCTGGGACAAGCTTTTTTGGGTCTGCAAACCGACCAAGATGATGGATCTCAGTCCCACCATGCATTCATGGCTCAGACTACTGCACTGAAAGCAACTGGTGGACTTCCTGTGCTGAAAGGTGCCTGTCCCAAATTAATTCCCTGAATAGCCAGTTGGGAACACTGGGGATTGTGGAGACATGGCAGTTACCACAGAAGGAGAGAGAAAACAAGAATTTGAGGTCAGAGATAGCCAAAGGGGACATCCACGGCTTCCAGCCATGGGTGTGAAGGCGCATCCTTGTGCCTCTGATGCACTAGCTAGCAGGCCAACCTGACATACCCAGGTGTGTGAGAGATAGTGGATGTCCATCCCCACTGGGTGAGACTCCGATTCCAGTCACTCAGTGCCTTGTAGGCAGACAGTGCACAACCAAGTCCCAGGGATCCTTCGCCACATGTACCTCTTGCTCTGCTGCCAGTAACTTGCCATCTGTCCAACCTAAAGCAGGTGGCTTCTCTCAGACAAACCAGTTTAGCAAACAAGAATGCAGCTTAATTTGGAACATGTGCCAGCTCTCACCACCTCAAAACTCGCATCTAAAGGCCTCATCCACTTAAGTATCCACATACACATACATGTGGGGCACAACCACCCTCATCCATATGCAGACACCTGTATTAGCTTCCCCCACACATACACGCATGGGGTGGGGCAGTCACTACCAATACACACACACTTCACACCTGCAGGCAGTCACCTGTAATACACACACACACACCCTACAAGCACTCACCACCCTGTTTAATGGGGCAGCACACTTGGCCCCAAGGTTTGGATCCCTTTGCCCCTCATTAGGCTTCATTTGGGTTATTTCAGACATTCCTCCTCCTTCTTGTATGTCTTAGTGCTCCCAGTCCATGTTGGGGGCTTACCCTCACTCTGATGGAGTACTGAGCACAGATGGCACTCATTCACCCATCCCAAGGGTGCTGAGCACAAATACATCTCCAGGAGGGAAATGGACAGGTGTTCCTATGATCCAGTGAATCAGGCTGTCAAGAGCCAACTGTTGCCAGGAACCTGGCAGGGGAAACACCATGTATCTGGGTCCAAGAGGGCAGTTTTCCTTAAGCCCTCCCAGGGAAAACTGTTCTTCTTGCATGGTTTAGTACCCACTGAGGTGTTGGGGCTTAATGCCTATTTTATGGAAATGGGAGGCTCTTCCCTAGCTTGCTCCTGCAGCCACATGGCTAAGGGCAAGAGAAACTTGGGGGCATCTGAACCCCAAGCCTCTGGGCTTGGGCCTGCACATAGGATGCCAGCCAAAAGAAGTTGGAAATATCTGAAGCACCTGGCAGGGGTGGAGGATGTCTGCTGGTTGTAGGGCCACTTGTGATTCTGGACTGACTCATGGATTTGAACTTGATTTTGGATTGGAACACAAAAAAAATCGTTAAAAAACATTTTTTTTTTAAGTTTCCATGAGCCAGTGAAACAGACAATGGGATTGTGGGGAACACAGGGCTTATCATCTAGGGAGAAGGTGAAGGTTATCAAAAAGTGCCTGTTGCCAATGATTTTGTACATGGTTATGACATACCCCCTGTCCTGGCTACAGGCCCAGCAGGTCCAGAGGGCCTTGTGCCTCTTCTCTTGGGGCGGGAAGACAGAGCTATATAAGGAGGAAAGGTTGGGGGGGATGGGGTTTCCCCAACTTAGAGGTTTTTGTTTATGTCCGCTTCTTGAAAATGGTAGTGAGGGAAGCAAGGGGGGCACTGGGGATGATCTCAAATTTCTGTAAGTTCTGGGGGGTCGGAAGGCTATTACAAAGGTTGGGGCTGTTTGGGAGCAGGTGGAGAGGGGTGTGGGCTTGGCGGATGTCACTCCCTTATGAGCGATTGGGAACTTTTGTTACGGGCCAAGGCTTGGAGGGGTTGGGGCTCAAAGGACTGGGGAATGCAAAAAGAGTATTTAAGTTCATGGGGGGAGAGAGAGGATGACAGATGTGGGGGAGCTGAGATCAGAGCAGGTAAGTAGGGTGTGGGAAGGGCTGGTGGGGAAGGAATGGAAAGGGGAGCTGGCATGGAGGACGGCGCAAAAAGCTTTGCCGGTGTGACTGGTGTTCTATCGTTGGGGTATAGAGCTGTCACAGTCCCCCAAGTGCCCAAGGGAGCTTTGTGACGAGCCTGAGTCGGTGCCACGGGGACTGCTTTTACGCTCAACAGGTGCTAAGACGGGTAGCGATGTATTTGAAGGATATGGGATCACGCTCAAAAATGTCTTATATGGGTTAACAGATGGGATGAAAGGGATGTGGGGGGTGAGAGTGTTGATCACATGTATGAAAGTAGCACTATGAAAGGTACGCCCCCCCATTAGTGCTAAAGGGGTTGTGCTTTTCCATGCTGGAGTGCGGTGGCAATGCATAGGGGGTGCATGGGAGTGCACGTACACCCCCTGAGAGCACTGGTGCACCGTCAGGCCGCACTCCCCGTTTAGCCAGGACAAAATGTTTTTTTGGTGAGTGCAATTGGCCATGCAGGACCATCCCCTGCCCTGTCAGTCGGATCGGCCACCGGGGGATTGGGTGAGAATGAGGTCAGTGGGACTGGGTAAGGGCTTATGTGTGGGATATGGAGGGGAGGGGTTTATCGCGCCTCACATTTTGCTTCTGGCCTGTGTACCATATGACTGAACATGCAGGTAAAGAAACAGGTTAATTTTGTTGTTGGGATATTATCACTGTGTCTCATTGACCGATACTGGCTATTGTATATGTTTAAGTGGTACAGTTTCGGTCATCATGTTTGTGCTATGTAATCCTTGACAGTCATCTGTTGTAACTTCTTCCGTGAGGCCTCTGTTGCGGTCGTTAGAATGTCTGGCTTTGTTTGTTTTCTAATAAAATGTTAAAAAAAAAGTTTCCATGAGCCAGCTTCGACCAGTTCGTGTCCTGCGTCAGGAGTGCCCTGCGGACATGCAGGAACCTCCTGATGTAGTCACACTAAGCTCGAGCAAACGGACGCTGTTAAAATGTTTCTAAGTGAACTCCAGTCCCACTACCGGAAATCAGTAGGAGAGGATGCAGCCAACTCCACCTGGAAAAGGGACACTTGGCACAGACTGGTCAAAGTCCCCCCGGGAAGGGAAGTGGACAGGGGGAACGAAGGGGACAACGACACAACTGGACCTGGAGACAGCAAAGAGGACAACAACAGGATCAGCAGCAGCAGAAGTGACAGCGACAGCAACAAGGACAGTGAATGAACTGAGAATGGAAACCCCAAATTGGGGCCTGGACTAAGGGACTATGTTTGGGTTAAGGAAGGGCCGAGAGTGGGTGCGCAGGGGAGCAGGTGCCGTTATTGTAACAGGTGCACGGGTTCTTAATGTGCTTTTAAAAGGTGTGATGGAAGTCTATGATAGAGGATAAATATATATATATAACTGTATATATATAAAAAAATAATAATTTTTTAAAAGCCCTGCTGTACACAGGCGCTCAGCAGGGCAGAAAACATCCAATCCAGAAGCATCTTTTGATTCCGACAAAAAGTGGACTGAAATGACTGTGTGGCCTCCCTGCGGGGCACAGGCGGCTGGTGTAC
>NW_005842661.1:135158-147078 GCF_000455745.1 Alligator sinensis | reverse complement strand
GGCCCTGAGGCGGGGGCGGGTGGTGGCCCGGCCCCCGCCGAGGGCCTGACCCGGGACCGCGCCGCGGGGGCAGCTGTGAAACGATCCAGTGAGTCGCCTCGATCTGCTCGTGGGGAGCCTGGAGCCGCCACAGCAGGGCCCTGCAGTCCTGGCCCCGGCTGTCCTCGGGCTGCTCGGGGTGTGCATGGCGGTGCCGGGTTCCTTCAGGCGGGTGATCACCGCGGCGCTCGCCCCCGAGTCACCGATGCCAGCGGATGTCGGGCAGAAAGTTCTGAGCCTCGGGGGCTGGGGCTCAGGCCAGGGATTTGGAGGCCAGGAGATGTGAGGACTGGAGCTAAAGTAGGTGCAGTGCCTGGGGCTTGGGAGACAGCAGGTGAGAGGGTGGAGGCGGGGAGAGAAAGTGAGGAGGTGATGGGGAGCAGAAGCTGAGGCAGAGCAAGGGAGAACCTTCTGTTCCTGACAAGAGGAGCGGTGGCTCAGGGTTTAGCTCCTCTCCCCTCTGGCATGCTCCTGTGTCCCAGCAGCTCGGTTTGCATTCTCTCTTGGTCAGCTAGGTACTGACAATAGATGCACGTAACCATGGCGAAAGCCCTCACAGCCCCATCATGACCTACGAAGCAATGAGCTTGGATGTCCAGCACCTCCTGAGCCAGCTGCACATCAGCAAGTGCATCCTGATTGGGCACAGCATGGGCGGCAAAACAGCCATGACACTGGCACTGCAGAGGGTAGGTGTGTGCAGCTGCCCAAGCAGCAGAACTTGATGCTTGTGGCCAGCTCAGACTACAACTGTTGATGCTTCTCTTCCCCCTGACGTGCAGGCCTTTTCTCCCTGGGCATGGATTGGTCCATGGACTCTTCTTCTCTGTCTCAGGAAGGCAGAGGCAGGCACTCTAGTGACTTCAGAGCCACTGTTTTTCTGTCAGAATGAACAGCACCAGGTTTAAACTATCTAGGCAGTGACTTTTGATGGTACCCTTGCCCTTTGTCCCTCAGGTAGTGGCAAGTCCCTTACCCTTGACTTGCAGTCAACACCACTCTGTATAACTGGATCTCCCTGGGCTAGTCTTCCAGTGCACTTCCGGTGTGAAAGGAATAACTCCTGGCCCTGAAAGGGAAGCTGAGGCCCCCATGGACCTTATTCTTTTTGTATTGTACCTTGTTCTTCCCCAGAGGTGACTGCATTTCAGAAGTAGTTAACAGTCCCTGCTTGGCATACTAAACAGAACTTCGGGGCTGTCATTTGTGGGGGGTACATGGAAACATACTTTTAATGTGTTCAGATTTTGGGGCTGTCCCTGTCTCCTCTGATTCTTTTCCTTGAATAAGCTATAAAGCAGGGGTGGGCAAAATGGTGGATCCAGCCAGTGGCCAGATTCCATTTCCAAGCAGCCCCTGCCATGCAGCTCCCAGCTGGTCTCCATAGAGACCCCGGGGTGAGGGGCTGCAGAACCAGGACTCGGCCCCAGCCCCTTGCTGTCACAGCCCTGTGCTCCCAGGGTCTCTATGGAGACCGGCAGGAGCCACGTGGGCAGGGCGCATGGCTGGGCAGTGACAGCACAGGGCCAGAGATGGAGCAGAGTCATGATCCGCTCCCTGCATGCCCCTACCTGAGGAACCCAGGGTCATCGCAGAGGCATGCATGCAGCAGGACACGGCTGTGCCCCAGTCTCGCCACATGCTGTCACCACCCCAAGGTCCTGGGGTCTCCCTGGCCCTGCCCACCTGCCATGCTCCTGGCTACAGCCCCATCCCAATAGCCTGGCTGTGCACCCTGTGCCCATGTGGGTCCCGCCCCCAGCAGTGGGCGCAGGGTGGATGGCCTGGAGTGTCTGGGCAGCAGGATTGGGCCTGGTAGCAGCAACCAAAAGGATCTGCTGTTGCAGAGACTGCTGGGAAATAGTCTGTCACGGCCTGGACTTTGCCCACTCCTGCTATAACGTCTCTGCTGGGAATGGTCGTGAGTTAAGGCTAGAAGATGATCAGTGAAAGCTCCTCCCCAGGACTGTCCCATCCCTTGGGCCTACCTATGAGGGAGCCTATCCAGTTGTTTTTTACTCTCCTGTTCCAGAGCAAGGTCTCCAGCAGGAGCAGAGTCCCTGACCTCACAGTCCCAAGTGACTCCTTTGTGTCCCCAGCCAGATCTAGTGGAGCGCCTGGTATCTGTTGACATTAGTCCCACCCCAACGGGGCCTGTCACAAGCTTCCCTGCCTACATCTCTGCCATGAAAAGCATGAGCCTCCCACGTGGGATCCCCCGCTCCACTGCACGCAGGCTAGCTGAAGATCAGCTGCGTTCGGTCATCCAGGTGAGACAGCTTACAAGAAACCCCTAACTTGTCTCCTCCCTTTCCCTGGCCAACATGTGCCTTCCTCTCAGCAAAGCTTGCACCAGCCATTGTGAACATTGCCAGTGTCCATGGCTGGCCTACTGTGGAACCTGGCTGTAGGGTAGGGCTGTAGGTCACTCAGGGCTGAGGTGCAAGAGTCTGGGGTCCCAAGGCAAAACCCTGGCTGACAGGTATGTGGTATGCTCTGCCTTTCCCACAGGTACCAGCTGTGAGACAGTTCCTGCTTACTAATCTGGTGGAGGTTGAGGGCTACTACATGTGGCGGCTGAACTTGGAGGCCATTTCCCATCACCTCCCTGATATTATCACATTCCCAACCTTCCAGTCGTATTACCCGGGACCCACTCTCTTCCTGAGAGGCTCCAAGTCCCCCTATGTCAGGTGAGTCTGGAGAGCACCCATGGCATTGATCCTCACAGTTTGTCTCATTTAGCTTTAAAGCTCTATGGACAAGAACAGGAAAGAGCTCAGTGCTCTGTGTCTATGCCAGGGGCAGGAGTCATCTTAGTGAGCTGTGGACTTCCCTGATTTGGGGTTGATGCAGGAGAAACCCAGGGATTGAGCCTCGGTTCCCTTGATGCAGGGGGAGGGAGAGGAGTGTAGAAATGTTCCAAAGCCAGATCAGGGCTGCCTGGGCAAAGGGGAGGACTGGGCAGGGATGCAAGAGTGAGCCCTGAGCTCTGTGGTGTGTGTCAGGGTGGGGGCGGGGGGTAGAATGGGGGAAACCCTAGGAGAGGAGTGTTCTTTATATAAGCAAGGGAAAAGCTGGAGAAAATCCTAGTGAGAGCCTCATCTCACCAGTGTGTTCTCTTGCCCCAGTGACACGGACTCCTCGGAGATTGAGCGGCTCTTTCCCAAGGCCAAGGTCCAGTGTATTGCAGGTGCTGACCACTGGGTCCATGCAGATAGACCACAGGAGTTCGTTGCTGCCATCTCCAACTTCCTGCTGCTGCCATAAAACCTGGAGACAGAGATCGGGATTGCTGCACATGGCTGATCCTGGAGCACCACATCAGGGATGTCCAGTACTCTGGAGGATGGACCCCAACCATAGGTGGATTAATGCACGGGCAAGCTGGGTCTGGTCCCAGGGGCCCCTGCCTCCACATGGACAAAACTGGTGGCTGGGCTGGGCTCTGTGTGTGCAATGTGGCAGGCCATAGCTGCTGGATGCGGTTTGTCAGGCACTGCTGCAGCTGGAGTGAGCTTCAGCAGGGTGGGGGGCTGCTGCTGGAGCTTAGTCTGCACCGCACGCACCCGACAGGCAGAGGCTCTGAACCCTGGTGCCACCTCCAGTGCAGACCTGCATGTGGGGGCAGCCACAGCTCCTGCCCTGGGCCTTAAGGGCAGTGCGTCCCGCTCCAGGTGCTGCTCCTGCTGTACCGGCCAGGGACGGAGCCTGCAGCTGAGGGCTCAGTTTGGGGGGGGCCTAGGCTTGGTGCCCCAATTAATCTTAATCTGCCTCAGACTGAGACAGGATTCCCCACCACTACCACATGCCATGGCAGACCAAGGCTGATGGGGCAGGAGGCTTGGGCCTGGCTTTTAATGGCTCTCTGGCTGGCCACAGCATGTGGGCAGGGCTGCAGTATCAGGTCAGGACTACTCAGCTGGAGGTGTTTTGCACTTGATGTTCTTCACAGGGTGCTAGAGCAGAGCCTTGGGGCTGAATTTTTTCAAGAAATAGTGTACCCCTTGGAGGTGTTGGTGCCATTGTTCCTGTCCCATAGTGGGCACTGGTCTGGAATTGCTCTGCTACCACCCCTTTCAATCCTTATCCAGCTGCTTTCTGGCACCTATGGAGCCTGCATGGGCCACCTCTCAGGGTCTCTGGGTGGGGAAGAAGATGCAGAAATCCAGTCTTACTAGAGTTCCTCACTGATACCCAGCCCTGCTGAGGGCTCCCATCCCTACCCCAAAGCTGAGCCCAGGACTTTCTCTGCTCTGGCACTGCCTGTCTATGTACCCACTTGCCACTATACAGTACTTAAAATAAAGCTGACTCTGCACTGGCCTTCTCTCAGAAGTCAGAGGAGACCAGCAGTGAGCTTGAGACTGTGGTCTTTTCTCAGCCAGAAGAGTTTAAAGATGATGGGATGCTGAGGAAATTCAACACCAGATAGAAAAGTGAGCTGGGGAGAGCAGGGGTGATCCTGGTAACCAGGGAAGAAAAGCTGAAGCCCAATGGGTGCAAAGCCTGCAATGGAGGAGTGGCAGAGAAGCTAAGGGCTGACCCAGTGATCAGCCTTCTGAAAGATGGCTGCTATAGTGCTTCATTTAGAGCCCACTGACTTTGCAGCTTGCTCATTAGGGCACTCAGTTGGGAGAGGGGGTCCTTGATTTGGTCCCTGCTCCCTGGACCTCTTAGCATTTCACTTTAATCAGTTATGAGACAAAATGCAGAAACAGTCTAGGGAGTAGGGACCAGGACTAGAGAATGGCCTGATTCCTGGGCTGACAAGTCATGTTCACTCTGTACCTCACTCTCTATGGCCCTTGCCGCATCCTTTGCTGTACCCTGGCCTCAACTCCTTGCCTACCACTTACCCAGGTGAACAGGGCATTCTCTTCAGAGGTGCAAGATGGGGCTTGAATCCCCACAGCTGCAGTGGGCCTAGCACCCAGATCTCCCACCTCTTGGGTAAGGTCCATGGAGTAAAGCAAGGGTCTCAGACTTACCCAGCCCTCCCCCCGTGACAGCCATGGTGCCCCCTAATGGCTGCACTAATACTCCATGTACTGCCTCAGTCTTTCCTGCCATGCTTTAATGGAAATGTTTATTATGGTGGGAGGCTGCCCAAGAGCCTTGGAGCAATCTCATCAGTGCTACCCTAACCCTAACTTGATTCACTTAGCCAACCCCCCGCCCTCCCAGTCCACTACCAAAGACCTATCCTAAACCCTAATGACACTTATTGGACACCACTTGTGCCCCCACAGGCCCTACCCTTACCTCAAGGTATTAACTATGCCTTAGGGGTGGTATTTGTGGTCTCCAGCTGCTCCCATAGCCACGCTCATGCCTCACAGGTGTCAATCACCATTTTCATGGGGCTTCTTGACCCCGTCCATATATTCTGCCCCTCGGGCTGTAATCTCTATCTGAGCTTCAGCCTCTACAGTGTTGTCCCCTTTCCTCTTGCTGAGGTCTTCAGCCCTGGCCCATCATTTTGAGCTTTGGCTCCCCAGCTTCAACCCTCCTGCATTACTGCCTGCAGGGCTCAAAGCACAGAGCACCCCAGGCACCCTGATGAACAGCCTCCAACCACCCCGTAGCCACAGTCTGGTCAAAACATGACAGTCTGGTCAGCCCTGGTCTGGGTCTCTATCCCACAGCCCTTCCCACTCCCCTCTTGGCTGTCTCCTTCCAGCTCTCCAGAGTAGTCTGGGTGCCTGCTGCCTCACTCCCCACCAGAGCTCCTCTTCTTGCAGAGGAGCTGAGGCCTGACCCTCCCTTTGGATCAGCCATTCAGGAAGGGGAGGAGAGGCCAGGCTTGCTTTCACTTCTGAACTTGGTGGATTCACTCTGAAGTTACTAAAACCTGCAGAACCCTTACCAGCATCTTGTGGGGCACCTTTTGGGCCTGAAGAACCATGGCAGGTGTGTGAAAGCAGTGTAGACCATCCCCAGCAGCTCTGCTACTCCCAAGTTACATGTGGGAGAGGGAGGGAAGGGGGTGCCTCTGTCTCCTGCTTTGCATCAAAGCCCTTGAAATGTGCTCCTTTTCTTTTGCCTTGCACCTCCCTATCCTGTGCTGGGAGATGAGGGAACAGGGGCTGTCTCCCTCCCAGCTGCACACACAAATGACTCCGGGTAGGGAGTGACCAGGGAAGGTTTATCATCTTGTGCTCTCCCCAGCTCAGGGGCAAGGGCCCTCTCAGAACCTTCCTGCTGCTGGCAAGATGCTGCAGAGCTGGGTTAAAGTAAAGTGCTGCCTGTTCTGGGCATGCACAGGGCTTGGCACAGGAATGCGCCAAGTTAAAAGTAAAGTGCCAGTTTTTCATTCTGGATTTTTTTGGGTTTTTTTACATCTGCAAGCATCCACAAGCAAAAAATAAAGTCTGATAAGAGCAGGCCTGGGAGGGGAAAGCACAAGATGATAAACCTTCCCTGCTCACTCCCCACCCTGATCCTTTTGTGTGTGCCAGGCAGGGTAGGAGAATTTGAAAATGATTTGCCTAACTTGACCTGCAATATGAAAAAGTTTCCAAAAAAAAAAAAATGTAATGATCAGGTGCTTCATCAGGGCTTTTTTGGCATTATTATCTAATAACTGATTGAATCAGCTTCAGCTAAAAGCACCAAAAGGCCTGCTTAAGCGCCCAATATTTACAGATGCTGCAGAGCCAGGTCAAAGTAACACCTGCTCCTTCTGTTAAAGCTTGGGGTTTTTTGTTTTTTTGTAACTGTCTGCAAGCCTGGCTCCGTGGGTGCTCAACACTCACTAGTATTTTTGGGTGAATACTTGAGACCTGGGGCACCTGCAGAGTTGGCACCTATATGCACCTTTCATCACCTGCAGCCTGGCCTAGTACTGCTGCACAGTAAAGCAGCCCATCCCTAGCAGCCCCTTCCCTGCATACACCTGCCTCCTGCCCCCACAGACACACATGTTCCCTATGCCAGTGGCAGCTCCAAGGGCAGGACCAGGGCAGCAGTGTGTGGCAGGAATCTCCGCCCTAAGGGCAGCTTCTCCTCTCAGTGTATGAAGCCCTGCGGAGCCAGGGCTGGGGCTCTTGCCAGCAGTGGGAAGCTTCTGCAAGGGCCCTTGCCCTTGAGCTGGGTGTCACGTGGCCCAAGCTGCCAGCCTCCAGTTTGAGGTTGTGGGAGCAGGAGTGCACCGGCCAGAGGAGGGTGCTGGGGGAAATGCTGACATTTGGCTGGGACAGTGGTGGGGGAGCACAATGCTGAGGTGGCATGGGGTAGGTATGGAGCTGGGAGAGCAGGGCTGATGCTGGAAAGCTTGTGGTGTTTCCGTCCTAGCAAAGCACTGAGAGTGCAGGGGTGGCCCCAGCTAACCCCGTCAGGGGGCCTAGGACAGCTTCACGCAGCTCAGAATACAGCAGCATGGAGGAGCTGCCTTGGCCCAGTACAGGGGCTCTGCCAGGCATGGCACAGCCATGGTGCAGGTGCACACATGCCAGGTGGGCTGGGGCATGGAATGAGACGACATCAGGTGGTCACCGTGACTGCTCCCACAGATAAGAAGTTAAAGGAAGTGCGGACGATGTTTGTGGAGAGAGTTAGTGATGGCGTGATTGCCCCCGTCCTGGACGACCTGCAGGACAAACGGGTACTGAACCATGATGAAGCAGAGAATGTGCGGGCAGAGAGGAGGAGGGCCGAACAAGCCAGGTACCTGATCGATGTGGTGATGAGGAAGGGTCTTAAAGCCAGCACCATATTCATCCAGTGCCTCCATGACAGAGACCCCTTACTGGCTACAGAACTAGGGCTGGATGCCTCCTCTGGTAAGTGGCACCACCGGGACTGGGCTGCTAGGCAGTCTCTGGGGGGCTGCATGCACAGGATGCCTGTGTGGGACCCACCTGGGGCAGCAAAAGGGCAAAAGCCTCCAGCACAGAGACTAGTTACAGGCTATGAAACAAGGACTAGATGCCTCCCTTAGTAGGTGGCACCACTGGGACTGGGCTTCTAGTCAGTGCTGTGGATGTCTTCTTCTGCGCAAGAACTCCCTGCCTGCAGCTCCTGACTGAGTAGCCAGAAGTGCTGAGTAGCATGGGGTCTGGGATGAGAAACAGTGCCAAAGATTCTCATGAACTCTGGGCTCTGGAGTGCTGCTAGGGTGCCATTTATTGCTGCCCCAGTCTGCACCACTATTTTACTGGAGCCCTGGCCAGAAACCTGCTAAAGGCCAATACTTGTGGACTGAATTTGCTCCCACAGGTGAATTGGGTGGGGGGGAAAGGGGCGCCTTCTCCTGAAGCAGGTATGCTTCTGAAACCGCTGAGCTTGCCTGTCTGGTGTTGTCCCTCTAATGATACTGGGTGTCCATTTTTTCAGACGTTCCATGAATCACAATGATGTCACTGCTCTGCTCTGGATTTATGCTTTGGCAGATCCCTGCATGCATTTGCTGCTCCTCCCCAAACAAGAGGCTGTGACCATCAGCCACAGTAAACATACCCCAGGACAGATTTCATCTTCTCTGACTAGAGGAAAGGATGTTTCTTCTGAGAATGGATCAGAAATGCAGACCCTTTTCTAGGTCCAATTCTTTTATGTTACCCTAATTCCTCGGTACTCAGGACCACACTCTGTTCAGTATATTGGGAGATGATCACATTTGACACCTGAGTCCAATTTTATGCACAATAGCTGTAAAAGAACTTGGCCCTTGCTGTTTATCGCAGTTTCTAAAATGGTTCCATCAGTGTGTATATGTCCTTACAATGAGCCACTCTTTTCTTGCTCTCTATCGCTCTGCCCTTTCACCAAGTCATGAAGACTATGTAATCAATGATTTCCCCACATCACTGATGTGCAGTAATTTTCCTGTGACAATAATAAGCGTGAAGCAAAAGTAATTTGTGCTGATTATGCAGCGGATGTCTCCTGCCAGTGAGTTTTGTTAAGGATGGAGGAGTTCTGCCACGGGAAAAGACAGAACCTCTGCTGCCTGAGTGATTGAAAACCGGTGAAGGCCGAGAGTAGACTAGGCACTCACCTGGAGGTGGGAGACCTGAGTTCTGGTTCTGGCTTTCGGGTCTCTTTCTCTACTGCCCATTAAACAGCGGTTTGCTCAAGGCTCTCCTGCACTGGGTGGAGAAGGAGATAGCCTGCTGTGACCCAGGGGGCTCCATCAGCAGAGCAGAGCAGCGATGCTCCAGCAATGTGGATCTTGTTGCAGTCATCCCTGCCATCCAAAATGTGGACTTGGATCCAAACCCTCCAACGGGCTTAAACCACGTGAGGATGAAAACACAATGTATTTGGGTCTTTGGGCTGGCTTTCTGGTGTCCAGGGTTACAGCTTCCTGCCCTTCTCTGCAAGGGCTGAAAATTCACTTTCTTTTAATGAAAGCGTAATTTTGCTCCATTCACAAGACACCAGGAGCTAAGGCTTGTGGGAAAATATATCATGGAGCATGCACAAACATGGCAAGACCTGATGACAACACAGTGTATTCTCTCGCCCTGAAGTACCCTGCACCTCCTCCCTGCCACAGGCTTCCAGGCCCCAGTGTTCATGGATACACAATGAACAGGTGAATTAGTTAAAGAAGGGTGCCTTGTTTACCAGCTTCAGGTTGCCCTGTCCCCTTTCCCTCCTGGATGCCCATGACAGTGATCAGGGACCAGGCTCAGAGCCACCCTCATCTGTGTATGTTCAGGACTTCAGCTTCCCTGTGCTCTGCCCATTGCTCAGCTCAGCGGCCCTTCCAAACAAGGCACTATTTCAGCTTAAGGCCCTTGTCCCCATCACTTTCACACACTTTTATTTTCCTAATAAAATACATTTCTATAGAGAGAGAGTTATATATACGTCCTCTAACACAAATTTTCCATCACACATCTTAACCCGCATTAAGAAGCCTGTGCACCCGTTACAATAAATCCACCCACTCCCCTGTGACCCTGCCTTCACACACACTTCAGGGGAGGGGACACTCACCAGACCGGGGATGAGCAGGAGAGGGGGCAGCATGTATTACAGGCAGCTGTGAAGGGAAGGTGAGGGTTGTCTCGGGGAGGGGAGAACCCAGGCCCTTCTCTTGTTTCTCCTTCCGCTCAGCTGCTTTGCACAGCACCAGGCATCCAAGGACTTGCCCAGAATGAGGCAGCCTGGCACTGGGCACTTTCTGACAGAGCACAGCCCCGGGGCAGGGGAGCACAGGTGACTAGGTTGCACAGTGCTGGGACCAGGGGTGGGTGCCCAGCCACTCTCCACTGTGAACATCAGCTTCAGGTCCAAGGGATGGAGCCTGGGAGGAGGGGGCAGGGGCTATGTCCTCCCCTCTTTGCTGGGTGCTTCAGACTTGTGTCTTCCCCACCCTGGATGCTGCGGGCCCTGCACTCCCAACCGACATCCTGCTGGGCTGTAGTTTAGTCAGCGCATGCAAGAAGGGGAAGAGGCTAAAAGGGGCATGCAGCCCAGGTGCTGGGGGCAGAGGCTGCGAGGGGTGGGGAGAGGCTGGGGCAGGCATAACTCCCTGCCCAGTGCCTTGGATGAAGTCAGGAGGAATTTCCATGGGCTTGGCAAGTGGTTCCTTCGACAGTCCTGCACAGAAGCTAAAGCAAGGGTGTGCCACGTTTCTGCCTGTGGCAGAAAGGTGTGGCAAAGCAGGCAAAGAGCCCTGTCCAAAGGTCCCTTGGGAAGGCTATGAAGCTGATGGTGAAACTGCGTCCCGCTTTCTGTAAGCCCAACCCCCTGGTGCTCCTCAGCAGCTCCTTCCCCAGTATGGGAGGCAGGTGGCGGTAAAGGATCTGCAGTGAGGCCCTGTGTCCTGCAGTTATGCTGGCTTCACAACTCCCCTCCCAGTTGTGAAAGTTTGCAACTTGAGCAGGAAACTTTCCCCTTGCTTAAAGCAAGCCATGATTGGAAGTCTGGATCCTTCTTACGGTTCTTCTGGCATGCATGACTTTAGGCCTACATATTCCAGCTCTTCTCTGCACCTGCAATGGCTGAAAATTCACTCCCTCTTAAATAGAAGCTCGAATCCTGCTGCATTTGCCAGACTCGGGGGGCTGGGGCTTGCAAGACAGATGCGAATGTCACAGGAGCCGCCCTGGATTTAGTGACAATACAGCATGTTCTACCACCATGACATACCTCATGCCTCTTCCCTGCCACACTCACCCCCAGCCCAGGGATGGACACTGAATAGATGAGTACTTTTCCAAAAGGGTCTCTTGTCTGCGCACTCCAGGCTGTCCGGCCCAGGCCTAGACACCTGCGACGGTACTGCTGCTCTCGTCCCCACGTATTCCACACCACAGTGGCCTGTGCCCTGTGGCACAGCTCACCAGTCATCCCCCATGCCCAAGGGAAAAAAGTCACTGTTTCACCCCAGGGGCTTGCACTTCTCTCCTTTTGTGTCCACTGCAGGAGGAAGTAGCAACTGCAAGCAGCTGTGGGGGCATGGGCGACTTGGTGCCTCCTGTGTCTGGGGAGGGGGCCACACGCAGAAGCTGACAGCGGTGACAGGGACAGGGCTGGAGAGCACCCGCAGAAGCTGCCGGTGCTGGGAATGGGACTGGCAAGCACACACAGAAGCCGCCAGAAGCGACGGCGGGAGACAGCCTGTCGGGGGGGCACATGCCCCTGCTCCCCAGCCCTCCCTACTAGTTGCCTGTGTGGGGGGGGAAACACTGGAGACTCCCTGGGGGCTGTGCTGGGCAGGGAACAACTGGGTCCCTTCTCTCCTTCCCTATCAGCTCAGCTGGTTTGCACAAAGTGGCACAGCAGGGACCCATGCAGGTTGCGGCAGCCCTCCCCTGGGCACTGGCTGACAGAGCAGAGGCCTGGGGCAGGGCCCAGGAGGCAGGAGCCCAGGCTACAAAGTGCTGGGCCCAGAGTTATAAGGACTCGCTTCAACTCAGGGAAA